>NC_044551.1:148275934-148288434 GCF_007565055.1 Rhinopithecus roxellana
CCTGACTGGATTGTTTCAATATCTCAGTGATGTGATTGCTTTTGTGACAAATTCTTAAACTGCAGACTTTCTAACCCCTCTGCCATTAAGGACAGAGTTACTTTGAAAAGTTGTCCTTTCTCCTTGAACTCTGGAGCACATATTCCATTGTCACTTCAGAGTCTGCAATGTGGAATGTCCTTACTGATGGACTGTGGCCGCCATTGTTTATTTGGCTAACGGAAATTGGAGACTAAAGAAACCTTCAACTTTTCTGTCCTCAAAAACTACCTGTCCAGATCTGGTCTGCTTATAAGACACCCAGATTGGGAAATAATATATCATAAAAGGGCCTGTTGTAAGGTGTTTTTACATAATGGCTGCCTTGGACATCTTTGCACCTAGGGAACCTTATGGAGACCCCCCACCTCGTCTCCTCCGTGGCTGGGTCATTGCCTTCCCATGTGCTCTCATAGCCCTTGTCCTCCTGGGGTCATATACTGCATTGTAATGACCTGGCTCCTTGTCCATCTCCCCAACAGAACCATACATTTCATGAAAGTAGGACTGGGCTTGCCTGACCCATAGTGGGTAATCCACACAGCACAGGATACCTTTGCCCTCCCTCCAGGGCAGCAGTGGAATGCCTCGTGTCTAGAAGTCCTAACAAAGCAAGAGAGTACAGGGCAGGGTCGCCTTGTTTTGGAACTCCAGGGGGTTCCACTGCTGTCCATGTGAATGGTGTGCCTGAGGCTCACAGTGCCCAGCCTGCATGGCCACATGCAGCCACCCTGGCTCCACGTCTTTGGGGCTGAGTGGGAGGCAAGAGGAAGACAGGGAGCTGATGCCCACCCAGTGGCTACCACATGCTGGGTACTCTGCCAGCTGATGGCATCCACATCCTTGCCGTTGCTTAGTCCTCAGGCCCGCCCATATCCACCCTGCCTCCCTCCCGCCCACCCCACCCCCTGCTCCATCTCCTGCTGTAGGAGCTAAGGGGAGCAATGAAGGCAAGACACCTCTGAGGGGTCCGAGGCCAGGTGTCTGAGGATGGGCACACATTTACATTCCCATGACCCCCCAGGACTGCCCACCACCCTTCTTGCTGTTCAGTTCCCATTTCACAGCTCTAGAAAGTAGTTAGAAGTTCTAGATACTATTCAAGTCAAAGTTTTGTTATTATTATTATGATTATCATTAAACAATGCAACGAAAACATCATTTGCAACAGAGCTTTGTTGGAGGTGGGAAACACCTAGCAGGATGCTTCCTCTAGTACCCCTCGCACTGCCCCAGCACGCCACATGCCCCACCGCTCCTCTTCACTGGAAAATGAGGACAAGAGAACAGAGTGGACAAACGGAGACCGGAAAGGCACCTGTAGTAGCCCAGGGGCTGCTCTGTGGCTGCTGCTCGTCCGAAGTGGGGAATCGTACCCCTTCCTCCTCGCACAGGCTGTTGAGTTCCCAGAAGGAGAAGGAAAAGCCCTAGAAAGTTCATGTTTGTGTGTGCTAGAAAGGGAGAGAAGAACCACAGAAGAACCCAGAGGCTCCTGCCCCACCCCAGGCCGCGGCGTACTGCAAGGTACCCACACATTCCATGGGGACAGGAGGGCTGGAGTCTGCTGCTTCCCTTCAGGTGGGGGGATGTTGAATGGCCTGGAGCCTAAAGTTACACATGCCTGACCAGCTCTTTAGGGGAAGAACTCAGCCTGTGACACATGCCTGCATAATGTGCCCTCTGAAAGGCCCCTGAAAGCCCATTCGGAGCCCACGTGGCTGTGGCTTTCCAACCCACCTGCCCTCAGGGGGAGAGCTTCCTGGAGCAACATTTACCTCAGCTCCCTGTAAGCTACCAGAGCCCCAGTCCACGAATTGCCTCCACCCTTACAACAGCAAATCAGTGCCTTTGCTGCTTCTGACAAAGGACCGCTCCCAACTGCCACATGGGAGCCTCTATTTCCTCATCCAGATGTCGACACTAGCAAGTCTTCTTTCAGAAGGAAGGTAACAGGACACTTTAGGAGCCACAGCAACCACACACAGGGAACGAGCAACTGCCGGGGCAGCTGTTCAAGCAGGAAGTCCCACTTATTTGTCCTTCAGGTCTCACACCCTTGCAATGACCTGTGTAGGCTGCTCCTCCGTTGGAGGCTGGCCCAGCGCCACAGACTAAGCAGGGAACACAGTTTGCAACCTCAATGGGATGGGGAAGCCAAAGGTCCAGTTAGCAGATCTCATGGATTGGCCAGGGAAGGTCATGGAATGGGCATTTAGGCTCATAGGACTGGGGTTCTAATCCTGACCCTGTCACCTTCTTGTGTCTGGAAAAATCTCTGAACTGGAGTTTCTCACTCTCAAACTGGGGGACTTGATGAGATGATGTCTAAGGCGTTCCCTCCTCCTTAACATTCTGGAATCCTAAGAAAGCAGATGGTATGAGGCACCCCTGTCCTTTCAAGCTCCAGCAATCCATGGAAAACTCTACAGCGACAAAGAGCTCTCTTCTAACAAGATTTCTAGAATAATGGACTCCTTTAACAAGACTAATGTAATGAGCAAAGTGTTCATGAATCTGAAATAATGTATTAAATTTCATATGGCCTTTTAAAATTAAGAGGGAGAGCTGAACAAAATGTACAGTGGACATTATGAACTTAAAAGCCTTGAAAAATCACTCCATTACGTTTAGTAAATATTTGTCAAACCTCTGCTTCATGCCAAGCACAGTGCTAGGCACTAGGAGCCCAGGATGAATAAGACAGCCCCTGCCCTGTGAAGAAATAAAGGTATGGCGTGGGCAGACCAACATGTCAAAAATGTCATTGCAAAATGCTTTAGTAAAGGCGGTGACAGAGATGTACCCAGGATGCTCTGTGGCTCAGCCCAGCCTGGGGAAAATTCCAAAAAGTTCTTATAGAAAGTAATGTCTGAACTGACTTTGAAAGAAGTACTTCAGGCCTTTTTGCTGAACCCAAAGGTCTACAAAGTTTTCCAACTTCAACACAATCTCTACCCCACTATCCAGGTTAGGCCAAGTTATTGTTGAGGCTCTTTTATCTTTCCCTACTGGCCAGTAACCCATGAGGACTATGAGAGCAGGAGAGGAGAGTTAAACATTCTTAGCCAATTCCTTTCCAATTATTCTACCCATTGGCATAGGTTTGGGTTAGATTAGGATCTTCAGGCTCAGATTTTAAGTATCCAAGTATATTCCACTGACAGAAAAGCTGACTTACAATCATGGATTAGGATCATTTATGATTATCAGTCCCCGAACTAGACTAGCCTCAGCACCAAAGTGCTCAGTAACCTCCTTAAAGCTCACTTATAGCAGGTAGGGATGGAAGGAGGAAGAGAAATGCCAATGCAACTCTAGGCAGGGTTAGAAAGCTTTGAGATCTTCACTGAATTATATTAAATGTCTGAAGTCTACACTTGGTGTGCTCCTCTTTAAGTGGCTTAAATTTATCGAGTTTCTAGATTAAATTAGACTTTCTTTTTAGAAACAAAACCAAAACCTTAGGAAAATATCACTGTAGAGTTACTACATATAGATATTCTGCAGATATCATTATTTTTCATGTTTCAGAAAACGGGAGATATCTAAATGTCACTGGGGTTGTGAAAAGATGATGTTGTTTGTTCCAAAGAAGATTCTAGAACAAAACACTAAAAGAATAGATTGTGAGCTCTTAGAAGAGAAAACTGGCCTCAAGATCTTCAGGACAAGTCACAACAAACAAAACACAGAATTATCGTAGACCTAATAAATCTAGAATCAGGGAGGGCTTGCCTCTTACTGTATCCTGTAGGCATGACAGAAACAATATGTGTGATACCAGGACCTTGGCTGGATTCATAACTAGCTGCATGACTATCTGGAAATGAGCCGATTTGAATGTGTGTCATCTTAGGAGTTTTGTAGTATAATGCCCTAGGGAGCAGCCTTGCAACTTTTTGGAACAAGACAGAGAGGAAAGAGTGTAAGAGAGGAAGAAAAAGAAAATAAGGCAGAAGGAAAGAGAATAAGGGCTCTGACCTTAATTTGATTCTGTTTCACATTTGTATTAATTTGGAAGATGGTGTAAAGAGCATGATCGTCGAAACTGTAGAGTATGCCAATCAGGAAGAGAACTGGGATGCAACAAGTCCTTGCCAATGATAAGATAATGGGCTAAATACAACGAGATGAAATGTAACTGGAATGAATGCAAGCTTCTATCCATGGGTCCAAAAAAAATCAATCGTGCAAGTTAAGAGAGACATGAATTAGCTGCAACATTTACAAAACATAAAAATCCTAAAAGACTATGGCTTTGAATTGACTATAAGCTCAAGGGCAATGGGGCCAAATAATCAAATGGGATTTTAGACTCAAATGAGGGAGCTGATGGGTCCCTTTTACTCTAAACTCCTCAAACCACATCTGGAAAATTGTGTCCAGTTCTGGGCCTCACGCTTTAAGAAGATTGTAGCAAAGTGGAACGTGTCCAGAGGAATAACCAGGAGAGCAAACACCCACGTGTTCTCCTGGAAAAGAGAAGATAAGAAGGACAAAAGTGCTGACTTGAAGTGTTCAAAAGGAATTGGATTTGGGGGAGAGACAAATCTGAGACTGATATGAGGAAGAACTTTCTAACAAAGCTATTGAGAATTAAAATGGGCCACCTTGGGAGCTAGCGATGTGCCTATCAGGAGAAGTGTTTTAACACAGGCTGAAGGCTACTGCTGTAGAATGAGGTAGAAGGGTCCCTCTCTATATATAGATTTTCTTTATAGATTCGTGCAGGAAGTATTCTCTGCCAGGCACCATGCTAGGCACTGGGGATGCCAAGACATTGTGCCTTCCATGAATGAGACAGATCACAATCATAGCCCAAAAAGACATGTGTGGTCCTGGATATATGAAAAATAAGTACAATAAGCGAGGGAAAGGGAGTTACTAACACTGCGGGGAAGATGAATTCTTGGCCGGGCAAAGCAAAGGAAAGAGTGGTGCAGGGGCATCCGGATGGGGAAGTTCCTGGGTGTGTGGGGATGGAAACTCTCCGGTGGGAGATGAGACCACACAGGTGGGCTGGGGTTGGGTTGCCAAGGACCTTGGGCTGTACAATAAATGAGCTCCTTCTCTCTCCAAGAGGAGGAGGAGAGAGAACTGGCAGGGACTCCTTAAAGTAGAGATGTAGGACAGTGATTCTGGTGACAGAGAAGGTGGACTGAACTCAGAAGAAATAGGTGACAGGAAGACTGGTTAGTCATTTCCAGTTCTGAGGGCCTTGATTTCATAGAGTGATAGTAAATGTGAACATCTTTGGATAAAAAATGCTTTTACAGCAGGCTAACAACAAAAGGGCAGCTCTGTGCAGAAACAAGTTGTTTGTCTATGAAAATGAGGAGAAAAGGTCTGGGCAGACCTGGCTGTGTGATCCCAGGTCATGAAGACCTGGTCCAGGACACGGTCAGGACTGATCAGGCACATTTTCCAGGGAGAGTAGCATTACAGAGTTTCTAAATGAGCTCATCAGCATTGGACAAATAAGTCTTGCTTGAACTGAATATAAATTTAAACAGGGAATTGGAGAGAAAGTGATAGAGGGCTTTCCAGCCTTTGAAGCTCTCAAAGACACTAAGACCTGAGAAAAAGAAAAGCTGCCTCCGCCATCAGAAGCCTGCCTGGCCCTCACAGCTAGGCTCCTGTTGAACATAGACACTTTCACAGAACTCCAGACAAGGCCACTCTGTGAATATGATGATAAGGCAAATCAAGACCCCTTCATAGTCGTGTCTGAACTCAAACCAGAACAAGAACATTGTCCAAACCACAAAAATGATCAGACATTCCCTTATCAGGCTAATAGAAACAACTGCTTCTGCTTTGCCAATTACAGCTTTAGCCTCACTTCATTCTTCTCATCTTTTAGATAAGATTTGTTAAGATAATCAAAGATTTATCTTATTTCTTGATAGAATCCAATGCACAGCAGAACCCTATTTCCTTGAACGCTCCTCCAAATCACCTAACTCAAGCCCAAGTCCTATAAGTAGTCCTTTCTAACTCCTGTTACTGAGCTGCCTCATGGTTCTTCATGATGCATGTTCTCTTTCCTTACAATATGTCAACAAATCCATTTGTTGCTGGTGGTCTGTGACAGGAACACATTGACATACCATTACATTATACTTTATCCCTAGCTTTCTGCTCAGGTGTCCAGGTGTCTCTGAGGTTTTCATGTAAAATGTTATATATCACTAGGAATGGTGGGCTAGTCCACGACTATTTCGAGCACAGGACCTAGGCTGTCCTCTTGTCCCCCTGATGCATTTCAAAAACCAGCTCAAATATCAGCAGCTACTAAGAAGTTTTCTGATATCTCTTCATTGAAATGACACGTTCTCTGAGATCCTACTGTACATGATATGAGACTTATTTGGCAAATATTTCAGTGTTGTAAATACTTTTAAGCACTCTTCTATAGATTGTGAACTCATTGAGGGCAAGGACTCTGTTGTATTCATTTTTGTGTCTCCAGTGTCTAATGTAATAGCATGCAGAAAGTTCATTAAATGAATAAATGATCAAATGAATAAGTGAAATGTTAGACTTGGAAGGGACCTAAACCGTCATCTAGCCCAGAGTTCTTAAACTCAAATGCCTAGTGGGGTCCAGCAGTGATGGCCAGAGAGGGGCCTGTGGCTACATGGCAATGCATGCCCCATCAGTGCCAGTGAGTTTTTCTCAAGAATGTGAGTTCACTGTTGCCAGATCTTCTGAATTTTAAAGAAAAGCTAGATATCTCAAACTTTAAAATGTTTAACAATACTTGGTGAGCCTAATAAAATATGTCTGTGGGCCAGGTTTAATTTCTGGGCTGCCAATTTGTGACTTCTGATCTTGGCCAACCTCTAATTTTGTATACAAAGACACTGTGGTCCAGAGAGGTCAGGGGCATTCCTGAGGTCACCCAAGTATCAGTGGCAAACAGACTCCAACCCAGGAGTCTTAAGAATTCCAATTCAAATTAGTACCTCCTGATCATATTCTGGGAGCAGGGCACTCAGATCTCATACTCTTATTCAAGCCAAAGTGCAGCACTTGGAATGACGGAAAACATGTGCAAAAATCTAAGAGGTAGCGTCTTGACTTTGCTAATGGTTCCCTATGTCAGGTTATATTTTTAAACAATACTAAATATTTGCTTCTCTTTCCCAATACTGTGTCTGTTTCCGTCTCACTAGAAAATTTAATTATATACATTTTAGTTTAAATTTTGTTCCTATCTGTGTAGTACCCATAACTGTATAAAATGTCAAATTATACTATAAGGCCTATAGTGACAACTCTCAATTGCTTGCCCCATACCTTACCAGCCCTCAGTCCTGCTCTCTTCAAATTTTTTAGTTGGTGATGTACCTGCTGAAAAGTCTTTTTAAATTCATGGTGCTCCAGTTTCAACCTGGAAGCACATGCCCATCTGCTCTAGGACATACTCTTGTATCATTTATTTCAAATTGTTCTTCTCATTTTCTCTGTTATCTGCTAGAATTCCTGTTAGTTGGGTCTTCTAATTTTCTTTCCTTCCATTCATTTTAATCTATTTATTTAGAGACTTTCTCAGCATCATCTTACATCTCTACTATTGAATCTTTCACTTCTACTATTACACTTTTAAATTCCCAGAAGTTTTTTTCCCTCAATCTCTGAATGTTCTCTTTCGAATGTTCTCCTGTTTTTGTTTTGTGGCTTCAGCAGTGTCTCCTATCTCCTAATAATTGTACTTTGTCTGTTGATTTGTTTGAAGTTGCTTATGCTCTGGTCTTTTTTCTCTGAGTTCCTTTTTATTCTGTTTGTTTCTGTCTCTGCTTTTTCCATTAGAAGCTTTCCTCAAATGTTTGATAGACTTGGTTATCTAATCATATTTAAAAGTGAGGCACTAGAAGAAGTATATACATGAATAAGTAAATAAGCAAAGCACTACAATTCTGATAATAAGTTCTGTGTGCAAGGTGGCCGTTTTGACTGGTAGGCTTTACTGCATAGCATCCAGCTATTTTTCTTAGGGAATCTCCAATGGTCAAGTCTGTGGCTAAGTTTATGGAAGAATAATCCTCTAGATACCTTCCTGAGAGGTAAAAACACTGGCTCCCAGTGTTCGGAGAGCCGAATAGAGGAGGAGGGTTGGAGAACTTGCCATTCAATATGTAGATTTTCACTTCACTCCCCATGTTTCTAACATTCTGCCTCATCCCTATCTTGACTGGTGTTCCCAAATCCTTTCTGGTTCAACATCTCCAAAGGGAAAATCTCTAATCTAATTTGAGTGGTTGTGGGGATAGAGGGATTAATTTTTATTTATTTATTTATTTATTTATTTATTTATTTTTCGAGATGGAGTTTTGCTCTTGTTGCCCAGGCTGGAGAGCAATGGCGCGATCTCAACTCACTGCAACCTCCGCCTCCCAGGTTCAAGCGATTCTCCTGCCTCAGCTTCCCAAGTAACTGGGATCACAGGCATGCACCACCACACCCAGCAAATTTTGTATTTTTAGTAGAGATGAGGTTTCAGCATGTTGGCCAGGCTGGTCTGGAACTCCTGACTTCAGGTGATCCACCTGCCTGGGCCTCCCAAAGTACTGGGATTACAGACATGAGCCACCGCACCCCACCTAATTTGTCTTTAAAGGACTTGACCATGCCTCTTGTTTGCAATCACTGCCGACACTACTACCTTTAGAGACGCCTATGGTGTTTCTAGTTCCTGAACCTCTCTGAGCTTCTGTGGTTTGCATTGCTTTGTTCCTTGTTAATTTCCCCCACTGAGGGCTGAAGCTTCAGTTTTGGGAGGGTCTGCTAAGTCAGTTATTCTTTGTACTTATGCATTCTAGCTTCCAAAATTTTGCTTGCATTTCTCCTCTGCTGTCACCTCCTCTCTTGCTGTCTGCCTGTTTTGGTTGGTGCCTTCTTTATTCCTTTACCATCATTTCAGAGAATCTTACATGGAGAGCACAGACAAATACATTTGTTTAATCCACTATGTGAAATAGGAAGTTTTCCTAGGAAATTTAGATTTGATTTTTAAGGCCTGTTAGTCTAAGATCCACCTTGACTAGGTGGGTACGTGGACAGTGACAACCTGGCCCATTCCATATTCTAAACAAGGCTTCTTTCTAATGAGGCTACAGACACAAAATGGCCCTTTGATTCCTCTTGCATAACATGATTTGATGGAGACCTAGCAGGTCTATCTGTGATGTGACTACTCCAATTCTGAATAAGCGATGTTGTAATACTTCTCATTATATTTCCCAATTTTATCAAAAGGCTCATGTGTCAACAGTGTAAAGATTTTAAACCTGGCCTAATACTTTTAAAATTCTGTGCCTTTTCATAGCTGAGTTGTACCTTACTTACATATGCAGTTACATTTACATAAGCATGATGCTATTTTGGACTGAGTTTATAAGAGAATTCTGTAACATTCTTTATGAAGTCAGTGTCTGTTACCATCGACAATAAGGGGTGTGTGGTGTATGCCACCAGATTTGGCCCATGATAAAGAACTTCTGTTACTAACAATTATGGCAGTGGCAGTAGGGAGACTGGAATGATAGTGGAGGTATTGGGGACATGATCAAGGTGACAGCACTAGCCTGGGCAATAGTGAGACCTTCTCTCTACTTTTTTTTTAACTAGCTGAGTGTGGTGACTTGTGCCTGTGGTCCCAGCTATTTGGGGAAGCTGAGGTGGGAGGTTCACTTGAGCCTGAGAGGTTGAGGCTGTGGTGAGCTGAGATCACGCCACTGTACTCCCGCCTGGGTGATAAGCAAGACCCTGTCTCAAAAATAAAAACAAAAACAAAACAAACAAACAAACACCAGTAATTGAGTGGTGTTTTGTAAATTAATTAAATTATCTTTATTTACCTACTACTCTTTGGCTCTTTATTATACAATCTACAACATTTGGGATAAGCCACCATGAATAAAGTTATATTCACCATTCTGGGTGCCCATTTTAGCCTTACCCAAAGAGTGTCAGATGCTAGGAAAACCAGGCCATTACAGTGTGACTAAAAGAGGCCACTACTGTTTTTCATGGTGGTCCCTCTGCCCTACAGAACAACCAGGTTTGACTCATATAACTGAAAGTGACAGTTATATAACTACAACCATGCCCACTTATCAATCAATCAATATCTATGTTCCAAAGCTTGGTATTGGGAGTTCTGAGGAACACGAAAGGAGACAATCCTTTATTCTTGAGGAACTTACCAATAGTACTAGGCAATGTGGGGTGAGCTTCCGTGGGCATGATGGGTTTAATTTAAGAGGAAGAACTTAGAATGGAAAGCAATGAAGGGACTGGGACATTCTCATTGTACTTTGTCTATATCCTAGTCACAGGATTTTTACATGGCATTGTTGTTATTTGCCTACTACATGATGTCATCTCCATTGAGGACATGGGGCTTGGTCTCTTCATCTTTGTCTCCCCAGCAATTTACATATGGATAGTGCCGGGCACATTTGATAAATGTTTATTGAATGAAAGAAAGAATGAATGAGCAAATTCATTGGCAGAGGGTGGTGGTGTTGGGGGGTGCTGGTAGGCTACCTCTTAAATGACCTATAGGAAACAGGCAAAAAGACAGGAGGGTGTTCCTGGTGTAGGAAACTGTGATTGAAGTATGCAAGGGGGTGTTCTGAAACAAATCTTGCTGGAATACAGGGCTCAGTGGGTGAGCAGTGCAGTGGGAGACAAGTTTGGACATGAAGACGAGCCAGATTATTGAGAGACGTGAAAACAGGTTCATAGAGTTTGGACTTTATTCTCTATGAAAGGGAGAGCTGTTGGCATATTTAGCGTACAAGATGAATTTGATGAGAGCAGGGTAACATTAACATTAGCTTGTCTGCCCCAGGCAGAATGAACTGATTAGGGAAGAGACTAGAGCCAGAGCAGATAGTTAGGAGACTACTGTGATAATCCTAGTGCAAAATGATGATGGCCTCAATGGAGTAGTTGGTGATTGAAAAGGAGAGACAGAAAGAGATGCAATAAAAGAAAATGTGTAAGAATAACCTATTAAAATGAAAATCCTAAAAAAATTCTGCTGGATAAACCCAAGTTAGTAGGTTTTGTTATCTCACCACTTTCCAGCAGTTTTTATAGTGTGAATACTTTTTTCAGCATACATTTTTCTGAAAAAAAGAGATGAGAAGGGGAGCCCATATATGAAGGCTTCAGCCCAAAATGTTCAGAGTAAGGAACCAAGGAAAGGGTTCCTGTAGAGGGGTTGCTATGACTTTGCTTCCTACAAGCCTCTCGTCTGCTGAGAGCAAGCCCGCAAACTGCAGGGAATCTGACTTTCTCCAGGAATGAAAGGCTATGTTTGATCTTGGGGTGGGGACTGGCCTCAGGAGGGCAACCATTTCCTGCAGTCTCACAAACTACCGGAATCTTTTTCTCTGTGGATTTAATTAGATCTAATACTTAGTAAATGATCATATTTCCAACCCTAAACCTTACAAATTTGTCTTGAGCTATATATAACGATGGTGACAAATGTTTCCTGGGGGTTGAGGATGGGAGGTGGGGGTAGGAAACAGAAGCAAAACAAAAAAACCCACAACAAACATTTTTTTTTTCTTTTTCTTTTTCTTTTCTTCTTTTTTTTTTTTTTTTTTGAGACAGAGTCTCACTCTGTCACCCAGGTTGGAGTGCAGTGGCTCAATTTCACTGCAATCTCTGCCTCCTGGGCCCAAGCGATTTTCCCACCTCAGTGTCCCTAGTAGCTGGAATTACAGGCGTGCACCACCACACCCGGCTAATTTTTGTATTTTTAGTAGAGACGGTTTTTGCCATGTTGGCCAGGCTGGTCTTGAACTCCTGACCTCAAGTGATCCACCGGCCTCAGCCACCCAAAGTACTGGGATTACAGATGTGAGCTACCATGCCCGGCCAAAAAAACAATGTTTTGATTTAAAGGAACTGGAGTGGTAGTTTTTTTCTTTTTTTTCCTCCAATCTTGATTTTCACCAACATTTTTACTGTGGAGGTTTAGGTCATGTGAGTACCAAAAGGACTGCCATTTTAGACCATTCTGAAAAAGCCTTTGCAGTGGGAATACTGTCCTGTTCACAATAAGCCCAACAAAAACTTATATTTATACAAAGGAAAAACCAAAATAGGTGTAGGGTAACATTGGAAGCTTAATGCTTGCACAAAAGTGCTCTTTGTTTAATTTTCTTTTTAAAAATGAACTCATAAAAAAGGTGCAAAAATTAATACTGTGTCTTGGTCCTGAGCTTGAGGCAGATCCTGCATCTTCAATTTAATATTCTTTTGTGTTCCTTATTCACCCCAGTTATTAGAGGTGGCCTTAAATTTCAGCACTGAAGTAGTGCTTCATGACTTCTTGAACAGGTTAAATAAATAATATCTATATCCCCCAAATTTAACATGATGTGTTGTTGAATGAAGAAGAGAATGAACTATTATTCTTTGTATTTGAAGATGAT
>NC_044551.1:148290934-148393434 GCF_007565055.1 Rhinopithecus roxellana
CCCAGCCCCGAACCACAGCAGCCTCCGCGCCGCGAGCAACCAGGCTGACGCCGAGCTGGCGTCCAGCACTGCAAGCTCCGGGCAGTCGGAGGCCCGCTCGGGCCCTTTGCTTTGTTTTCATTAATTGGGTGGAGGGGTCACTGAACACTTCCGGGTGAAGCAAGGGGGAGTCCTAGAAAGGATTTGACTTCTGGAAGTGTAAACACACGCGCGCGCACTTGCACTCGCGCCCACACACGCACTTCTCGCGCGTGCACACATTCAAGCCACACATGCACACTGCGTACCCCCACACCACACGCTCACACGCCACATATACACTTGATCACACGCGCACACGCCACGTGCAAGGACACACATTGTCTCTCTTACATGCCCACTACACAAACACACACTCACATACACGCGCGCGCGCACACGGGACCGCCCGCACCTCGCGCCGGCCTGTAAAACTCAGCCCTGCTGGAGTAGAACAGAAGCGCTCCCTCTCGGAGTTCCTCTCTCCGGAGCCGGCCTGCCAAGGGTTAACTGCTGGATGGAGGGTCCTGCGATGGTCGCGCGCACAGTGTCCCACGGGCACAGTCACACACAGACATACACACACTCTGGAAGAGGGAACGCGCACTCGCGCTCCTGGCCTTTGTATGTGTCCTCGGGAGAGGTCCAACTCCGAGTAATTGAATGGCACTCTAACCAGTAGTCTGGACCCTTCCTGACACGCCAATCCACGCGGCCCCTCTGGACGCATGTCCCTCGAGTGCGGCAAACACACGGGCTGCCGGGATTACTCTCTCCCGAAGGTCAGCCTTGCAGACAGGGCATTCATTTTGCCTTTGCACAGTCGCGCAACACACTCACTAGCACGTTTTTTTCCAACTGCCTGTGGCCTCGTTGGTGGGTTATAAATGTCTCCTTCTCCCTGTGATTTGTTTAATCCGTGGAAATTGTGCTGGTCCTATGTAAACAAGCCAAGTGCGGAATGAAGGCAGTCACCCATGCGTGGCCAGCCTGCCTATTTGTCAGAAAACCTTCATAAATACTGAGCCGGGGCTGGGCAAGGATGTGATGTCTCCATTTTTGCCAGGAAAGGGCACGAGGAAGACAAAGCGAGGCACGGCAGCGTGTAACCTTTAAGGGACAGATAGTCTGGGAGCTTGGAGGAAGCTCTTGGGCTAATTCAATGCGGGAAGATGACGGATGCGGGGCTGACTGCGCGCCTGGCGTCCGCCGGGCGGGAGAAGACAAGGCCCGGGCGTTTTTATACCAGGGAGCACACAGATAAGGGCCACATTGCCCCAGGCCAGGCCCGCGATTCTGAGGTCTTATGAGGCCTTATGAGGCCTTATGGCTGGGCCAGAGTTGCTTCTTGACAAGCAAATCTCAGACACCCGTAGGTCTACAGGCGCACCACCCCTCCTAGTAAACCCCTCCAAATATTTCATTTCCAACCTCACCTGGTTTCATTCGAAACAAATTCCTGGTTTCCCGGGCAGGTAGCCATGGAGCAGAGCTGCAGACCCGTCTCTCGATTTGTCAAAACGTCCGTGGGTGACCTGTCCAAGTTCTGTTTGCCCACCCCTAGACTTATGATCCAGCTCCCAAATACGTGCTTTAAAAAAGAAAAAAAATAGAACAATGCATATGTGGCTAATTACACACGCCTAACAAAAGCAGTAATTACCGCCTGTAATTATCATCGTCCTTATTTAGAAAAAATGTGAGAAAATGTTGAATATTAAAACATGAAAGCAGCTATTAATCAAACCTTTACACCTTCTTTAACTCAGGCGTAATGGTGGGTATTATCATAAATCTACTCTGATAGTAACACAAGAATAATGAGTTCAGTAATGATAGCGATGATGATCATAATGATTTTAACCAACAAAGAATGGTGTAGATTTATTGCTAATAATGTGGTACAGGAACCTCTTTCATTAAAATTACCTATGTGTGTTCTCCTCGCTGGGGTAACCTGCGTGTGTGTGTGTGTGTGTGTGTGTCTGTGTGGGTCTGTGTGGGGTACTGCCACCTTCGTCTGTGGCTAAAGATCAAAGCTGATTGTTTGCAGCATATTGACCTCTCTCTGGAAAGCCTTTATCTGAGTCTCTGTCTGGAAGCAGGGTCCTCCCTTCTCCCCTTAGAAGAATCTAGTCCAGAGACTCTTAGAGGGGTGGCGTGGATGCGGGAGGTCTAGGGCCTGGAGAGAACGCTTTTTGTGGGGCAGGCCTCCTCCTCCTCCAGTCTACCCAACTCCTCACCCCTGCACCCTCTCCAGAGAAGGTCACTGTGGGGGAGTGGAGGATGGCATTAGCCATGGTAGATCTTCCAGGTCACAGTCTCAGAAGAGGGGCCGGGTTGGTTTGGGGCTTTGATTGATACAATGAAAAGAGGAGGGGGATAAGGATTTAACCCTTGTGACTCCAGCTTTAAAACTTGTTTTCTCTTCCCAAGTATAAGGGAAGCGCTCCAGGTGGCCTAGGGCCTAGGCTTAGAGACTGTTAGCCATTCAGAAGGGCGAATGCCTAGGGTACTAGCCAAGTGGAAAATACAATAAAGAGAGAGAATGTTCAGTTCACCTGAAAGTACCATTGTTTTTAATGAAATTAACTTGGCATTTGTCCTTTGCAAATATGAAAATTCTCAGAGGAAAATGCTGTTTTAATGTAACTATAGTGTTATACATGTGGTTTTTTTTTAAAGACCCCTCTTTGGGACATAGTACTCCATTTTAGTGAGGGGGAGCCCCAGGAGTTCAAACTCCCAAACCTAATTTTTACCCCTGAATTTTCAGTCATAAGCAATTCTCCAAAGAAAATCATAAACCTTTATGGCTTATGAGGGCTCATAAACATGAGGCTCTGTGAGCTTGAACTCCCAGAGACCAGTCAGAAAACGTAAGTATCCCTCCTGGAGTCCCTGCCCAGGAAAAAGTGTAAATGTAGATATATTTAGTGGGTTTCATACACTAGTCTGGTTATATTTTCCTAAATGACAACCTTTCTAATTAACTGTAAAATTCTGTCAGCTATGTCATATAGAATGCAGTGGTGACATAATTAGGACTTATACATAATAAATAATACATCTATAGTATTTTAGCTTCCACAACCAGTTATGAGATCAGTGTGTGGGCCAATTAACTACACGGGCTTTTTTAAAATGAAGGCACTATAAACACACTGGTTTTAAATGTCCTAATTAGTAACTTGCTCATTAATTAACTTTCTGATTAATTGTGTAGCAATCTAATTTGTAGATGAGCCACTTAAAGAGTGATACCTTGTAATTCTTTTTTCTGTCTTTAAAATTCCCCCGTAAAATGTAATTTTGTATCCAGCTGGCCTCTTAGTTGTGGAAATTCTCTGCTTAAAAGATGCTCTGCTTTTGGTCTAAAACAAAATGTCACTTAATCCTTTCCTATCTGGATAGGACAGTCTGGCTGGAGGCAGAGGGTGAGGAATGGGAGCGAGGGGGTAGGGGAACAGGCAGGCAGAGTTCTGCTAATAATATGAGGAAGTGGATAAAGGCCAAAAGTACTCTATACATTTAGCCTAAACATAATTCCCCCCAATTTTGTAAAGAAAAGAAGAGAGAAAGCACTTATGACTTTCATCATGACCAATTCTCAAATCCAAAAACCATTTTAGGGGAAAAGAAATAATTTTTAAAGAAAACTTATGGTGGCCTCCATACCCCTATCATGGGCTAGCCCAGGGGATAATTTAATGCAGTGGACAAAGGGCTAATGGCCGATTTCAGTAGAGGCCGCCTCACACTGGAACATCCCGGGGCTGTTCTATTAGCATCAGAAAGGGCTCCGGGTCCTGTTTCCACCAGAGCTATTGTTGCCCGGGTGTGTTGCCAGTCCCATCCTGCAGAAAGCCTTTAGCCCTGATGGCAGATGATTCTCTAAGTGAATAGAGATGAAGGCAGGGATATTAAGTGACTCTATAAAACATCCCGGACACAATTGTGTGATTGATGGAGGACAAAGTGGGAACAGCAG
The DNA here is from genome assembly GCF_007565055.1 of Rhinopithecus roxellana. Classification (NCBI taxonomy): domain Eukaryota; kingdom Metazoa; phylum Chordata; class Mammalia; order Primates; family Cercopithecidae; genus Rhinopithecus; species Rhinopithecus roxellana. Next base: position 148,294,944 of record NC_044551.1, read on the forward strand.
GACACAGGATCCTGGGAGAAGCAGCCTTGTCAATGCGAGAAACCCATCTCTGGAAACAGCTTCTCCTGGAGGAGTTTGCAGTCTATTTGTATGAGTAATCAGCTGGGCCCCCTCTCTGTCAGCCCTGTTTACTCACTGATTTTCTCAACAAGACAACCATTGACACTGGATGGATGGGGCTAATCTGGCGCAGAACTGGCGGCTTCGCAGAGGCTACAGGTCGAAAATAGAGCGCGGTGCCAGCTTCACCTCGCCTAATCTAGCGGCTAATATTTATTAGAGCCAATTTATACCGCTGCTCTCTCAAAGAGCAAGGAAGTCCTGGGTGCAATTAATAACATGGGCAATAACCACAGACAAACAAATAAATAAGAGTTTGTGAACTGTTTGGTTGGTTTTAAAGGAGGGTGGGGAGAGGACAGGGTTGGGTTTGCCACCTGGAACTGCAAGGAGAGGAAGTAAAGGTAGCCTTGAAGCCCCTGAAAAGGGGCATTCTCTTTGGTCCCCATATCCAATCTCAGAGCAACAACCCGGCTGCAAAATGGCTTAGGAGCCTGCACAAATGCACGTAATTCCACACTGCATCTAACAGAACCTGTACACAGACACCTGCCCTTGCAGGCAGAGGTGCACTCCCATTGTAAATATCCAGCTTATGCGCATCCCTACCCTGGGCGGAGGGAAACACAGATCGCAAGCCTTGCACCGCACTCAGCAGCCAAGCCCTGCAGCCACCCAGAAGAGTGGCTATCTGGGAGCTACAAAACTGTGGAGGTGTGGGAGAAAAGAGAATGAGGATGGGGTACTAGCCGGTGGAACTCCAAGGTCTTGAAGGCCTCAGGCCCCTCTTCCTAAGATCGATGTCCTAGGATGTGAGACCTGTTGGTACAGATGCTGACAGTTGTTAAGTTTGCAGGGTTTGGATGTTTAACATGATTTTGCCGGGCCAAGCTGGGGAGAAACAGAAAAAGAGAGTGTGTGTGCTCCCGATGGTGCCTTGTGGGCCTCAAGTGTGTGTAAAGTCACCGATAGGCCTATATTGTAAAGGGATGGTAGGAAGTAGCATTGTTCTTAACTGGGCGCCGGTGTAGCGGGGGCTGCTGCACAAGGGCTGACCTCGCGGCAGCCAGGGCCTGCAGATCGCAGGCTGCCAGGAAGGGAACCCTTTGCCCTCGCGCCCTGGTCTCCCCACTCGCCCTCCCCGACCCCCTCTGGGCCAGCGGGCGCCCGCGCCTTGCTAATTGCTCGGCTCCCTTCATGCACACATCTCCACTAATTTTACATTTCTCATTCTGCGGGTAGCTGGAAAGCGGCTCAGGGAATACGGTTCCTTCTCTTAGCTACCGCATGAATACAGTAAGTGGTGGCCATCCAGGCCTCCCTGGCCGGGAGGTTTGGTAAATTAGCAGCTTGGCTGTATAATCAGGCGTTCGCCATTGAGGCCACAGTGCTGTACCCGTTAGCCAGGTGAGATTTCATCATCTAATGGGTTGGGAGGTGTGACCGAGCTGCTAAGTTAGCAATTAAACTTAACAAATATCATTGGATTGCGTTTTTTTTTTTTTGTTTGTTTTTTTTTTTGTTTTGTTTTTTTCCCACAGGCCAAAGCCATGTCACCCCAGGCATAAACGAAAAAAAAAAAAAAAAAAAAAACTTTCCAAAATGTATACACTAAGGGAAATGCTTTTGTAAAACACATGAAATGAAAAAATGTGGTTTGGTACCTAAACACAATATTTGAATTCTATTATCCTATAAAATACAGACCTCCTAGTTATGGTTCTAGGTCTGGAAGGGCCTGTTCTGCCAGCTGGTTCTCCAAAGGCAGGGCAGGATATATAAAACGTATCATCTTAGGCACTATCTAATATAGGACAGAAAAATCTGGGAAATAATAGAGTTTTGTTCCTTTGGGCCTATTGTTTAGATTTATTATTTTAGTAAGAATTGGAATCAAAGAGAAAAGGGCAAACACTCAGGTAAAAGATTATTCCAAGCCTGTAACAGCCAACAAGAGCCAGCTCCCTAGGTGCCTGTGGGGCCTGAACCCCTGCACCTCCACCTTGATCTTTAAGGTGTAGCCATATTAGTTGGGGCTGGTGACTGAAATGCTTGGTGTACATTAGGAGAGCCTACTTAGATTTTCTTCCAGGAAACAAGTACGCTCTCCTCTTGATGTTGACAATTTCCTGTGTCTGTAGGTATGTGGGATAAATATGTAGTATCTCTCATAGAGAGAGATAGAGAAAGACGGTGCAAGCAAGACCTAGTAGATTTTTCTGAGTGTTAAATGCCTAAATGGAAACATAACAGAAAATATTATTAGCTTTATCTGCCGACACCAGGGACGCAGGTTAAAGTATTTTTCATTTAATTTGATAGAGAATAAAGCACTTAAAGCTCTTGATGATTTATTGATCAAATAGAAATCAGGCGCCAGACAACAGCTCCTTATTTAATCCCCATTCACACGATTAAAAGCCAAGTGAACTTTTTTTTTTTTAACAATTTGCTCAATAGGCTTTATGCTATATAAAGAATAAAAAGAGAACCATTCTTCTGACCTATAAATCTCTCCTTTGGCTAATATGAATGACTACGGGGCACGTGAACCTCCATTGAACTGTAAACACTGTTTTAATGGACAGTAATGGCCCTATGATTTTTAGCTATTGTTCCAAAATGACTACCATGTTTATTGCCATCATTAAAAATGAATTAAAGAGTTATGAAACTCCTCAATAATGAGAACTCCGGCCGTTTATAAGCGGTGGCTCTCTTCACCCCGGCTCAGGCGGCAGGTTCTGCCTGTCTAGGGTGGTGCAGGCTGCGGGACACCCACCTGGAGCAGCGGTTTGGGGGAGTGGGGTGGGTAGAGTATTTCTTGCGGGGAGACAGGTGAGGGCCTAGAGCACTGAGAGAGTGGAAGGAGGAGGCGACCGAGTAGTGTAGGGAAGTCCAGAAAGCCCTGCCTGCTCGGACACTCTCCGCAAAGAGGCGCGCGCGTGGGTGGAGCGGGGAGCCGAGGGTCTGGGGGAGGGCGCGATATGCTCCCTCCCTGGCAGCCTGAGAGCGGAGATCTGGAACCAGGACGGCGGAAGGGGGTTGGGAGGTGAGTGGAAATAACAATGAGGAGAATAGGGTGGAGGCTTCGAGAGATATCCACGCGGCTGCAGCCAGGCAGAGAAAGCGCCCCGGACCAGGGCGGGGCAGGCTCCGGACTAGGCAGGGGCATCCGGGCAGCAGCTCCAGTTCTCCCCACGCCGAGCAGCAGCGAGCGTGCGCCCACCCCACCTCCCCACAGCCCCCGCGCCGCTGGGGGCCTCGCAGGAAAATGGCTCAGCAAAGTTGCGCGCAGCCCATGCACTGTTCTCCGAGGGGTCCCTGGCTGGAGCCTGCACGTTTCTCTTTGCATTAGCAAAGCCCAAAGTCATCCAGTTTGCGCTAATCACCACAATTAGTCCTGAATTATCACCGGACTCTGACAGACGTTCCTTGTAACTCTCTTTTATTTCCAACAGCCCTAATCAGCCGCTCTCATTACAAACGCTGATTAAACTGCAAATTATCCAGCAGCGGCCCTGTTCCCGTCTACCAGCAGCTCGTTCAATATCAATTAAGGCCGAGCGGCAAAGCCTGCAGCCTCCGAGAGCTTCCAACTGCCTGATAGTGGCACTTATTAGTTTGGAAAACTAGGAAAATACTAATAATCAACAACCAAGGGGAAAGAGGAGGCAACCAAACAAAAGGAAGGCAAGAACACAGCCGGAGAGAGGAGCGGGCGAGCCGCCTGCCCGGCCCCCACTCCTTCGGCCCCAGGTGCGGCGCCAGCTCCTCACAGGGGAGGGAGGAAGGGCCCGCTTCGCTGGGAGGGCCCCAGTTACAGATCAGTGAGCTAGGTTGTGTGGGACGGCCAAATACATTCGCTAAGATCTTGTCTCGGGCTCGCTGAAGACACTTTTGCAAATAATGTATAGTATTTGAGCATTTGAGATTAAAACAACTTCCAGAACCTCGTTCCTTGAGTCGTCCTAAAATCTGTTTCCAATAAACTGTTAAAAAAAAATTGACCTCTTCCCTTAAATAAAATGGGAGCTGATGACAGTTGATTTTATTTACCTATTCTGTCAAATTAGATTTCCACGGCAGAGCACTACTCTTATGGGCTGCAAATATGCAGCCTCGCTCAAAGACAACTATTGTGTTCACACGTGGGGCTGAAGCGTGAAGACAATCGTTGCCTTTGTCTGTCTGTCTCTCTCCCGTCTCCACTGCGGCCTTCTAGGAAGGCAGTTGCAGAGGGGAGAAACTAGCCCTACCCCTACAAGGTGGCTTGGATTTGCTGAGGGATTCAATTGGGGTGAAGGAAGCAGCTGCAGAAAGGCCGTCGTGGATTTTTAGGTGGCTGGGATCCTACAGGCCGGGCCACTAACCCTTCGGTCTACCCACTACTCCTTAGACAGGGACAGGCACTCTGTTTTGTCCCATTTGATGGAACTGCAGTCCACCTCCAAAATTTTTTAAACGAAGAGGACTATAACTCACTAAAGCTGGAGAAGGTAGTGAATAGACGGTTCATTTCTGTCTAGGATTAGGTCACGTATTTGAGGGTTTATACATCATTAATAATCTGCATATATTTGTTTTACCAAAAACTGTCTATTCACTGACAGGCCTGACTCCCTTTGAGAATTCAAGTAAGGAGTCCATTATCAAAGACTGCTCAACATGGCTAAGCCCACTAGACAGTGTGTTCAACAAGAAGCGTATGTTTAATTTTTGGTCCCTTTCCTAAAATTGGATCACGCTAATTATAATTACATGTTAGAACTTAAAGACAGGAAAAGGTTTACTGCTTCCAAAGATCTGGTTTGCTTCCTTCTTCCCACTACTGATTTGTTTTCCTTTTTTGCATTAACTGACAACAAACTCTGAGCTAAATCCCATGCTTAGCATGATACCTAGCTTTGTGAAAAAATTACTGTCTCTCATTCCTTAACCATATAGTTCTCCTGCTTTTGGTTGGAAATAAGCAGGATATAAAGAAATGTCGGTCGGGTGCGGTGGCTCACGCCTGTAACCCAGCACTTTGGGAGGCCGAGGCGGGCGGATCACGAGGTCAGGAGATGGAGACCCTCCTGGCTAACACGGTGAAATCCCGCCTGTACTAAAAACACAAAAACTTAGCTGGGCATTGTGGTGGGTGCCTGTTGTCCCAGCTACCCGGGAGGCTGAGGCAGAAGAATGACGTGAAACTGGGAGGCGGAGCTTGCAGTGAGATGAGATCGCACCACAGCACTCCAGCTTGGGCGACAGAGCGAGACTCCCACTCAAAAAACAAACAAACAAACAAACAAAAAAAAGAGAATGTCTTCTGGATATTTATTACTCTATCTTTACATCTCCAAACCTTTACAAAAATGCTACTTTGAGAAGTATAGCACTTTTGCATTTGAAAATACTTTGGGCTCCTAGGGAAAAGAACCTTTATAAAATTTATCACATTTGCCTCTTTCTGTTTACAGAAATGTATTTGTTGTCTTCCAAATTATGGGAGACATTCATTTGATTTAAAGAATGTTTCTGCTCTTTCTTATCAATGTTGGTGATGCCATCGCTTTCCTCTACATGTTCACAACCACTGCCTTAGGCTAAGATTTCATCATCTTATGCCCAAATTTCTGAAGCAGAATCCTAAGCAAGTCTTCTAAACAATGACACATTAATTTACCCCAAGCAGCTCCTGGTGCAATCTGCTGAATTTATTCTGCCTCCTACTATGGTTCAAATAATGTTTTATCCTCTGAATCACTCTACATATTTTGTTCCCATCTCTTGCAACTTTCGAATTTATATTCTGAAGCTAATTTTCATTTGTTGCTATATGCTTTTACATGGTCTTAAGCTTTCCCTATTTAAAAATGTATTATTAAAGATTTGCTACATACCAAACACTTGCTAAACTCTTATGTTATTTCATTGGATCACTAAACAACCCTCTGATGTAGGTACTATTATTATTACTGCCATTCACAAATACAGCTTAGAAAGTTACAGCTCAAAGTTCTGTAGTTAGTAGCCACGTGAATCAAAGACCAAGCATAAGATTCAACCTTTCTTGAGTATTTGATCTTCCCTCTCTTTGAGGAAGGGACCATGCTTTCTGTTCTATTTTCTCTTCTATTTCACATAGTAGGAATTCAGTAAAAACTATGTGGAGTGTCTGATTTAAAAAATCTATGCCTCCCTCCTCCAAACACCCACACATGCATGCTCTTGGAGAGCGTGACTTCGATAATGAGGTTTCCTACTCCCAAATCCCAGTGAATGTAATCCCTGGATTACTCATCTTCCTACTGAAATGGGGAAACAGATTTCTTTCTTTTACTTTTAAATCCACCCTGATCTGATTGCCACTAGTAGCTGTGAGCACACGTCTAAGAAGAAAACATAGTCTTTTGGGGTCTCCTTCTATGAGATAATACCCCAGTAGCCATATGACAATGCATCTGTCCAGCTGACATGGGTAAAACCATTTGAACTCCACTTCTGCAGCATTTTGGAATTCAGCATTCCCAACCAAATATACTTCTCATGTGAGACCTGTTCAAAAGACAAGATTAGGGACATCAGCCAATGACAGTTTTTAAATGAAGGTATGTATGCATGAGTTTACACGTTTTCTATAAAAGCTGAAAATATTTCCCCAGTCAATTTAGCAACATTGGTAGAGGATAGTTTTGCCCAAATGTCCTAGAACACAGATTAAAGGCCTAATCTTGATGAGCAAGGCCTTATTTTGGATATTTTTAAATCTAATTTTATGTCCGGTCATGAAAACCTTGAAAAATTACTTCCCGTCATGACATTTTAAAAATTGTCTTTTATCCCTGAAACTGGAGAATAAAGATGCTTTTAGCAATAAAATATAGTACAGGATAGGACCCATGTTCAAAAATACTGCTGACAAAGACACATTTGAAAAAAACGAATGCTACTGCCACTGGCGGAGTCGATCCTCCTTGTCTGAACCTTTGGTGTACTGACGTCTAAGAGGCCATTTCTACTTACATGGTACAGTTAGAGGTTATTGTAACCATCTTAGCAATAGACGGGAGCTCAGCTGGAACTGATATGTGTGATCACTGATTGATTACCTGTCTGCTTGATAGTGTGTAGTTGAGTGAGCTCGTTTCCTTTACAGGACAGAAAGATTCACAAAGTAGAAAGTGCAGGTCCTTAAATTGCATGAAAATTAATGTTAAAGGTATAGTGATGAATATCTATGCATATATATGCACATATTATGGATATGGGTGTACCCCAGATTTAACATAAGAAAATCACAGCTATGGCAGTCTATATTTACAATATAGACAAAAGGATGTCATTATTAGCATTACAGAAAAGAATACTTAATTTCTTATAAGAGAATTAGCCTCAAGTTTTCTTAAAATCCTCATCTTCCTATTGCATTTGACATACACTTTGATCTGTAACCATTCTCTTTAAACACAGATATCTGGGGACTCATCTGTTGCATAAAGCAAGGTGTACCCGTATTTGCTGTTTTCTTGGAATTCTGCTGCTTGAACACTTATTTAAGAATAAGAATGTTTTATTCATCTTCCTATCCTAAGAGTCATGAAGAGTATGTTTAATAATAACCGTTTCATAGGTATCTGCTGAAATTAAAAGTGAAAAGGCCATGTTATTGTGCAGGTAGCTCTGGGTCCCCCAGTTCTTTCTTTTCCGGGCCCACACATGAAGGACTGTCCTGATGGAAGGAGGCAGTTGCGTTTTTATGGGGTTTGTTTATATTTGCTATAATGTCTCTTGAAAGCAAGATAAGGCTTAGACTCAAACTGCAGAATGTGGCCAGGTATGGTGACTCATGCTTGTAATCCAAGCACTTTGGGAGGCTGAGGCAGGAGGGCTGGGCTTGAGCTCAGGAGTTTGAGACCAACCTGGGCAATACAGAGATACTCCTGTCTTTATAAAAACAAATGTATTTAAAAACAACAACAACAACAACAACAAAAAAGCGATGCTGCATACTGTGCTGCCATGATATATCTGTTTGTTCACTGAGGTCATTTGGTGGCTCTGACTTAGTCTTTCTAGCATTTGTATTGTCAGTGTACTGGTCTTCTTCCTGCCTCAGTTCCAGGAGCAGCAGCCTAGTTCTATGGGTACCCTCATAAGTCTCTGCCATAAGGGAGGGAATGCAGCCTGTGACACAGTGTCCCAGACCTTTGCTTATGTCAGAATTCCTGCTTTTAGTTTGTCCACCTGAAGAAAGTCACACACCCATCCAGGCTCCCTGTCAGTGACTGTGTGTAGCTCTAGGTGTCCCAGTCCTCATTATTGTGACATGCAGTGAATACAATAAGCTGGGATTTCCAAGAGTGGTGTGTGGGGCTTAGCCATTAGTGGTCATGAATTTCTTTGAAGATTCGATGAAAGTTACAGACCTGCTCCTCCAAAAAATCCATATATTCACATTGGTGGAAAATGCCATAATTTTGAAGAGTTCACAGACACCCCCAGGAGACCTGTGGAACCCAGGTTAAAAATCCCTTCATTAGAGACAGGCCCCTTTAGTCCTTGTTCACTCTGAGACATACCATCAAGAGTTTTTCTTCCTCAATCACCAATTTAAAAAGCAGTTGAGAGAAGATCAAGTCACTTCTCAAATCCCTACAACAAGTGCAGTGAAGGCACAATTTATGTCTGTGAAATCATTTTCTCTCTTTCTCTGATCATCACCAGGGCACACATTTGCACCATGTTTTGCACAATGGATGGCGTGAGAATTGGCAAATTTTTATCAACATTTTTAATGGCAGGCCAAGAGGAAATGTTAGGTTTCGTTTTTTTCTCTTTTTTTTTCTCCTTTCCCATCTCTGGCAAATCAGTCACAGATACTGAAATGCCCAAAAAGAGAAGCTAAAAAGCCCTATAAAACCAAAACTAACCCTAGTAATCAGGTCAAGCTATCTATTTTAGATGGAGACCCCAAATCATACAAATCTTCATAAAGGAACATACAAACATTTAGGATTACAGAAGGAAATGCTTTAATTTCCTTTGTGAGAACTAAGCAAAACTCTAAATAGTCCTTTTTAAAATGCCTGAGAGATGTATTTGCAGACAGTCTGTTGTGTGTGTAACCAAAGTGGACTTTTAATTATGGAACATTAACTGTGAATTAATATCTCATTATAGCCACAGAGTAGAGAGCATATAAACTGTCATTAGTACTGAGAACACGTTTGTACTGTATGGGGTTAGTTCTGACTTTTGATGCTCACTTCTTTCGGGTTCAGTCCTCACCTCCATGCCAAATGCCTTTTCCACAGTTCTCAGTGCAGAGGAACTTTGTCCCACCCTGTGGGCAACAGCAGCTTGAATGGCAGTTGGCTCTAAAAATGGCATCAGTGCATCCAGTCAGACTGCTTGAGGAGTTACGCTGCCAACTGCACCTCTATCCCAAAAACGCTCTTCAATAGCATCCTAAAAATGGCAATAAAGTGGGAATTCCATGTTCTGTATTCGCTTCTCCAAGAACCCAAATCTCAAGCCAGAATATGTGACTCAGTGGTTTGAATCAAGTTCCTGACTTTGCTGGGTCTTGAATGACCTATGAACAAAACAGTGCTTTTATTTACAAGAACCATGAGAATCTTGCTTAAGCAGTTTAAGAATTGTTTTTTTCTTTTTTTCTTTCTTTTTTTTTTTTGAGACGGAGTCTCGCTCTGTCACCCAGGTTGGAGTGCAGTGGCCGGATCTCAGTTCACTGCAAGCTCCGCCTCCCAGGTTCAAGCGATTCTCCCACCTCAGCCTCCCCAGTAGCTGGAATTACAGGCATGCACCACCACGCCCAGCTAATTTTGTATTTTTAGTAGAGACAAGGTTTCTCCATGTTGGTCAGGCTGGTCTCAAATTTCCTACCTCAGGTGATCCTCCCACCTTGGCCTCCCAAAGTGCTGGGATTACAGGCGTGAGCCATCGCGCCCAGCCCAGCAGTTTAAGAATTGAAAGAATTTTAAAATATCCTATTACAATATATTCTAGAGGAATATTGGAAGACTTAGGAACAGAGAGCCCCCACCGAAAACAGGAAACAACTATCTGGCTGAGGCAAAACAACTGACAAAGGGAAGAAGAAAATCAGGATGGCATCACTAACAATGAACATATTTTTCTTATAAATATATTTTTCTTATAATGTGTTTTTCTGAGAAATACATTTATGAAAAATATGTTTTTGAATATATTCTGAGTTTGAAATTTTCTTATGAATAGATTAATAATAAATAAATTCATAATATATTCATAAGAATCTTTATGTTTAACAAACGTGTCTTTAAATAAATTCTCTTTCTACTCCTATATTTCTCCTTCCATTTTCTCTCCATCTCCATCTTCAGCAGCAACAAGTAGACAGAGACAATTTAACTCCTTCAAATGTCAATAAGAAGTTATAAGGCCAGGTGCAGTGACTCACGCCTATAATCCAAGCACTTTGGGAGGCCAAGGTGGGCGGATCACCTGAGGTCAGGAGTTCAAGACCAGCCTGGCCATCATGGTGAAACTCTGTCTCTACTAAAAAAATACAAAAATTAGCCTGGCACCTGTAATCCCAGCTATTCAGGAGGCTGAGGCAGGAGAATCACTTGAGCCTGGGAGGCGGAGGTTGCAGTGAGTGGAGATCATGCCACTGTATTCCAGCTTGGGCGACAGAGCAAGACTCTATTTCAAAGAAAAAAAAAGTTATAATCATGCCAATCTAAAATAGTTGAAAGACACAAGTAAATTTGGCTTTCAGTGAATTGGCTTTGGGCAAATGGGCCTTCTTGCCTCAGTAACAAGTTCTCCTTGTTGTTAGTCCACTTTTGAATCCAAGTCCCAAGTTTGCTAACAGAGTTTCTGTCTTAGTCCTAGTTTCAACACCTCCCTCAATCCTTCAAATCTAGTGAATAGATTTGCCTCTTGTTCATTGAGTCTAGGTTTTGCCTTCTTTTTGACAGTGTAATTTCCAGGGAGGAAGTCTGGCCCTATGGCTAAAGACCTGTTGCTCATTCAAGACACTGTATTGAGTACCTACTGTCTGCCAGACACAGTTCTAGAACACACTAGAACTATGACAATGGACCAGGCAAATAAAGCTTATATTGACCTCATGATGCTTATATTTGGTAGAAGAGAATAAGTAATAACAAGGTAAACTAACAAAAAGAATAATTTCAAATATTGATTAGGGCCCAAAAGAAAATCCAACAAATAGCTTTTAACAGAAAGAGATAGAAATGGGCTACTTCAAATTGGGTTGTCAAGAAGGGATCTTTGACTAGGTGACATTGAAGACATGATTGTTATAGCTAACATTTCAGCCAAGTGAAGGTGGGGAAGAATTCCAAGCAGCAGCAATAGTTGGTGCAAAGGCCCTCATATAGGAATGTTCTTGGTATGTTCTCAGAACAGAAAGAACATCATGGCTGGAGTTAATGATCAGGACAGGAAGCAACAGGAGTTGAGGTTAGAGAGGTAAGGCAGAGGCCAGATCCTATAGGGCCATGTAGACCATGGCGAGAGATCTGGAAATTATTCTAAATGCAATAGAAAGCCATTGGAGGGTTTTAACATGGTAATTGTGTGATTGAATTTGTTTTTAAGGATCCTTTTGCAGGGAGAATGAATTATAGAGGGAAAAGAGTGGAATCAGGGAGTTAGTAAACTACTACAAATACTTTGGTGGCTTGATGTGGGAGGTAATTGTGATGGATTTAGGATCTATTTTGGAGATAAATGACAGGATTGCAGTCGGAGTAAATGTGGGAAATGAGGAGAAAAGAGGAAACAGGATGACTTCCAGGTGTTGGTCTTGAGCCCCTAGGTAGATGCAGTGTCATTTCCTGGAATGAAGAAGGGCAGGTTTGTTGGGGTGAAGGGAGTAAGCTTTCTCTTTGAGATGCTCTTGAACATCCAAGTAAGTTACTTCTAGCAAGCATTCCTGATGGTCATCATCTACTTTCTTGCAACTTCAAACAGTATCTGACATCAAGTTTCTAGTTCCTCTGCAGTGCACTGTGTTCTGATACCCCAATCCTTCATGGGGGACCCCCAAGATGTCTGCGGTTACCACACTCTCATGCTTTGCTTGTTGCCATGTCTGTTGGACACTCTCTTCTCCATGCCCCAACCATGCACATGTGGTTAGGTGTGTTTGTCCAAAACAAGCCCAGTCTCGGGAGAGTCTGAGTGCAGGTTCCAGGACCCGTCTTCCTTTCTTGCCCTGGACAACTTGCTTCACCTCTCTGGTAGGCTCTGGCCTCCTTGTTTGTAAAATGCATCAGCTCAACGGTTCTCTCAGTGGGGTCACTGGATCAGCAACATCAACATGGCCTCAGAATTTGTGAGAAATGCAAATCCTTAGGCCCCCGCCCAGACCCCCTGAATCAGAACCTTTGGGAGTGAAACCCAGCAATCCATTTTAACAAGCCCTGCAGGTGATTCTCAAAATTCATGCCAAATGTTAAGAGCCACTGAACTAGATGTTCTCTAAGGTCCCTTCCAGTGCTACATTCTATGAATCCATTATTCTTTAATCTGATCTGTATGATTAAAATGATTTACAAAAATTATTTAATCATGTCTTAAGGTTATGCACAGTTGCGGCAAATAAAAGAGCAAATCTGGAAACAACACATTTCTTATATAATCATGTAGTTTCTCCAAACATTTATTTAAATTCATCAGCCTCCAGCCATAATACTTTTAAAGAAACTTTAATAAAAAATCACTCTGAGATTTATCACAGTGGAGTTGTACATCATTTTAGTGAGTGGTTGAAAACCGCTGAACAGGTGTAATAATACCTTTGGGATTAAATAATTGTAACAGAATTACATCTTCATAATGACAGCAAAGGGAGGCGACACCTCTCACTGCTCCATCACAGTTGATTTTAGAAGAGCTACAGGAGTTGAAGAGACTCTGAACCATTATTTACCACCTACTATTTGGGACGCTATATTTGTAAACCATTCACAAAATTGTAATTATTAAATTCTGGTCATATGCACATTTTCTAAGAGATATTTTTTAATTGATGTAATGTTTTATACCATGATACAATTTTCTTAAATTTATATCTGTGTGATGCTAGAAATTGCTTAACCAATTTAACTAGGTGAAATAACCAGTTGTTTCCATCAATTCAGTCGAAAAGCCAAATAATACCCATTTCTTATTTATTTATTTATTTATTTTTTGAGACAAAGTGTGTCTCTGTTGCCCAGGCTGGAGTATAGTGGCACAATCTTGGGTCACTGCAACCTCTGCCTCCTGGGTTCAAGTGATTCTCCTGCCTCAGCCTCCCGAGTAGCTGGGATTACAGGCGCCACCACCACACCCAGGTAATTTTTGTATTTTTGTAGAGACGAGGTTTCACTATGTTAGCCAGGCTAATCTCCAACTTCTGACCTCAAGTCAAGTGATCTACCCACCTCGGCCTCCCAAAGTGCTGGGATTACAGGTGTGAGCCACCGCACCCAGCCAATAACACCCATTTCAAGTCTGCTGTCAACATGACAAAATTAAAATGTTTAACTGAACGTCTATGTTACTATGAGTTCTATATTTCTATGAGATTCTGTGAGTTTCAGAGGCAATGTGAAACCGAAGAAAATTACTTTAAAGCTGTCAAGATTCATCACATTTGCAAAGCTCAAGAAATAAAACAAAACAACCTGCAGCTCATGAGTTCTCAAATTGTCCACTAGAGCAGTTAAATTTGGTGTGTTGTTGTTATAAAAATAGGATTCTTATTTAAAAGATTGTAATTATCTCCAGGGTTGACTTAGAAAAATTCACTAACATAGGTACTTGCTGCATGCAATGTGTGCAAAGAGGTGAATTCTTAGTAAATACCCATGTTTGGATTTCCCAAACACAGGCCCCTGTGTTCTTGGTGAATATAAAAACAGACCCTGCCTTTCTAAACCATGAATCAGACACCTAAGAGGACCACAAAAAGAAAGACCTCAGGTGTCTTCAGAGTTCATTCTTTTTGTCTTTAGTATAGGCAGCTCTACCATTTAATTGTATCAATTTCTAAAAGAAATGTAACAAGATTTTAAGTGTGTGTTCTAGTTGATGCTTAAGCTGAAAGGAAGTGAAGTACTCACAAATGCTATATAATATAAGCCAAAGGGTTTTCACAGTTAATTGAAACATCTGAGTAAAATGAAGATTACCTGTATTTTATGTCTGCCACTGATGAGAAAACAAGAGATTGGTATGATGTACTCATTGGTTTGTGAATATAAAGGTGTACAGAGAGTGTCACAAATCACCTTGATGTCCCTGAGAAGGAGATTTTACCTCTGAAGCCCTGATTAATAAAAAAAGATATTTAGCTCAATAGCTCTTGGTTGCCTATGCATCTGTGTGTTCTGACACATAGCAGCCCCTTCATTTCAGGGCTGGAATAACTTACACTCATGAAATCAGCTCAGGATTCATTGTCTTTAGATTAGTATATGTAAAACATCTCAGTTGGAGGCAGTGAAGAGTCAAAACAAATCACACTACACCTGGTTTGAAGATCTGTTCTCATTTGCAAAGGTTATATGAATGTGATATAAGAATACCAGATCATTTTTCCCTGAGCACAAAATTTGTTTATGGCCTATCCAGAAAAGAAGTGGCAAAGACAGAGAGTTAGATATATTCATTGTCTGCTGTGTGCGTGCCTGAGGTCAGCCTGATTTCTGCTGAATTCCAGGGTTTTTTTTCTTATCTGAAGGTGGGGAAGCTTTGAGAGGGAGTCGTCAGGGTGATGAGCGGCAGGAACAAGAAGACTTGAGCTAAAAGCCCTACTGGACTTCTCATATCCACTTCCGCTAGCATACACATAGCTAAAGAACAGACTAGGAAGAATTCAAAGGAACAAATACGCAGATCGAACTTCAATGTTCCCTGTCAGGCACAACATCCTGTGTTGTCTTCAGTAAGGGAAATGGAAGGGGAAGCTCCTCTAGGTTAAAAGGATCAAACCACCACCACCACCAGACAATTACACTGCCCAGGGCTGAGAGTGATTTTTGACTGTTCATGACTGCATAGCTGGTTGGGAGTGGAGCTAGTTTCTCAGTTCAATAAGTTTTCTTCCACACCACAAAGAATGTTTCTCAGAAAGCTTATTTCCACAGGCAGATAGCAAAACAAGTATTACAAAACCGGGGTGCTATGGTCCAATAAGGTTAGGAAGCAGATGTTTAAATCCATTCTTTTATTTAAGCAATGTTAAGCAGGTTTCTTAGGGGCAGGGTTCCTCAGAGTCCTCATTTGCCCTTGATGATTGTGACTTACTAATATAGGGTGCATTGTTCCCAGACGTGCTTGATGACAGAATCTTTTTCTGTTTTTTGGATCATGGAGGCTCTTTCAGGTTTAATGATTCACAAGGCACCTTTGGACAAACTTGGTCAACATCAAGGTGATCCTGCAGTGACTGCTCATGTGCTTATTGGTCGAAAGAAGACCAACTCACAGTTTGATGAGGCACTGAAGGGTGAGTCAGGCTCTCAGACCTGCAGGAGCCTCCTCTGCTGAACGAGGCAGTTGGTCTAGGGGAGTGGTTCTCAATTCGTGAAGCAAGGGGAGTGTTATCACAGCTGCTGGCAGTGGGACCAGAGGCGAGGAGGGGGCATGTGTGGTTGGCAAAGCTTGCTGTACCCTCCCCAGTGGAGAAAGACTGACTTAGACGTCCCTCCCCATGGTACCTTTGTTGACCTAATAACATCATACATGCATATATTATTTGACTCAGCAATTCTTCCTACAGGAATTTTTCTTACTGGCAAAGTTATATTTTTAAAATCCACACAGTAATATTCATCGAAGCAGTGTTGATATTACATTAACAAGAGATCAGAAATGGCTAAATATCTGCCAAAGGAATATGTGTAGCCATTACAAAGAGTAGAACTACCTCCCTTTGTATGATTAAATGAGAAAAGCAAAGCATGGACCCTATAGAGTAGGCAACTTTGGAATAAAACTGTATTATACACACTATCAATGTAAGACATATATTTAAAAGCATATATATAAAGCATATGTTTGTTTATATATTGAATATCTCTGGGGAAAAAAGCAAAAAGGGTAACAACCATTATACTGGAGTGTCTTGGGGACAGAGTTGTCAAAGAGACTTATTTTACACTGTGTACCCTTTAGTACTGTTTGAATTTTTTTCCATATGCAAGGTAGCTGTTCTCAGTTCCTTTTCCCCGTATACATGTATGCCAATCTTCATATCAACAGATGGAGTCTCTTTCTCCTCCTTCCGAATCCGAGCTGATTTTGTGACACACATTGGTAGGGAAGTGTCCATGAGGTAGGTCTACCCCTAGCCTTTGGGAGAAATGGCAGCTTCTGCTTTTCCCACGCCTTCCATTAGAAGCCAGCTAACCTCAACCTTCAGGTAAGAAGTTCAATTGCCCTAAGAACACTGTACTGTGAGGAAGCCAATCTAGTCACACAGAAAGGCCAAATGGAGGGAGAGATGCCCAGCCAGCCCCAAGCTGTTGTAACCATCCCTGTTGAGGCACCCAATGGGCAAGTAAAGAAGCCATCTCAGACATTTCAGCCCCAGCAGCCACCACATGGAGGAGAAGAACCATCCTGCTGAGCCTGTCTCAGATTGCAGAACTGTAAAAAATAATACATTGTTGTTTTAAACCAGTAAGTTTTGGAGTGGTTTACTAAGCATCAAGAGATAAAAAATAATTACATATTCAACATAAATATGTAAATTAACTTAAAAAGTGTTCATTTATATAATTTCATATAAATGTATGATTAGAGAGCAATTTAATAGGAGGATAAAGGAAGGGAGCCACAGGTGACTGCAGTGAGGCACCGGAGGGTATCACTTAGGAGGGAAAAGAGTGAACCTAGTGGGGAGTCTAGGCAATTTTGCTGACTCCAAAAATTACCCTAAATCTTGCTTCTGTTAGAGCACCGCATCTCCATCCCATCCTTCTATCTGTCTCTCTTTGTCACACATACACCACTTAATTATTCTTGTATTGGAGGGAGAGGAGGGAATGTAAAGCAGATTAATTGCTACCACCATCAACCAGTGTCTGTGACTGTGAATTGAGCGTGTGTTCCAAGTTACACCACTGGATGCCCTTTGGGAACTGGTAATACAATATAAAAAGAAGTAAGACAAAAGAACCTAAGTAGCACAACCTCAGTATTTCAAAATAATAGACAGGAGGAAGAGGAAATTAGTTTGATTTTAATGAAAAGAATGAATTCTAAAAGATTTCAAAGTACTGCAGTTATTACTTTTAAGTACAGTGCATTTTACAAAGCTATAAATGGGTACCTAATAAGTTAAATGAGGTAAGTTAATGAAAGAATTAAGATTCACAAGAGGCCTATGTTATATAATTATGTGTCATAAAACAGAAAGTCCTTTAACATGCTGAAATTAATTGGATGACCCAGAAATTGAAGGTACATAGAAGTTTTAGTTTGAAAAAGCAACTAATTTCAGATTAATGTTTTGTACATAGTAGGCCTTCAACAAATGCTTAGTGAAGTAAAATGAACCAGTTAGCAAAGTCCGTTAGCAATAGTCACTCACTCTGGACTGAGGATTATATCCAATTCCCAGTGTGTACTGGTAACTGCACCTTCCCTCCTTTCCTCAAAAGCTTATCCAAAGGTAACTGAGAATGAGAGGATAACCTTGAGTGTGTTCTCGTTCATTTTCTTTAAAAAAGCAAATCATTTAAAAACATCAGTAATAGAACTATCAGTAGTAACAAATTACTTACTGAATATTGCAGTTAAGAACAACTGACTTAAGAAATTTTCTTCAGAAAATTGCAATTTAAGTGTGGATAGGTTAACTGGGAAGGAGTAATACAGAAAAGAGTAGAAACAGTCAGAATAACAGATCATTTTCCAGGCGCAGCCTGAAGACCTTGCAGTGGTGGTGATAGGGTATCTGTAACATGAGAGCAATGAGCATAACAAAATATAGAAGTTAAACCAAAAGTCACCTCCTTCTCAGATTTCTCTGCGACACACTCTAACACCGTGGTTGGGGTTATAAGCCTAGCTCTGAACAGCAAGTCTGAACATTGGGTGGAAGGACATTGTTATCCTCAGCTATAATATTAATTGGAATCTATCCAAAACATTACCTTGGGTAAGATCTACTTCCCTAGTTCTTTTCATTCAGCAGGGACTCAAGTGAATTTCTAAGACCATAACATATCTTAGTATCAAGATCAATACTGAATTAGCAGACATGGCTAAGGATAACTGGGGGGAAATAATTAACAAAATTAAGGAGGATTTGCACCACTGGGAACCATAAAAGTTATTTTATGGGTCCATGTAAATGTAATAAAATCTCTGTCTGTGCCACAATTTAATTTCACATCAAAAAGGTCCCCGCAGATAGTCTGTAAGATTATTTTACTAAAATTGAATATGTCTATGCCTCCTTACTCTGAATAAGAAAAAGCTTACTTTGCTCAGAAAGTTATGCTTCACACAGAGAAAGGGATTAAGTCCCATTCAATCACAAGCACTGTCTAATGGCAGCCACTCAAAGTAGGCAATGTAATTAATTTTTATTAATAATAGCACTTTATAATTGGCAGAGGCAGATCATCATAAATCAAAAAGATGCTCCTAAGTATAGCACATACTTTTCTCAAACAAAAAACCAAGTATTAACAATAGTAGAATACAAAGCAGACAATGTCTGCAAAACATTCTTAATCTTATTGCAATATATTTTAATAACTATTGAAATATAATTCACATACTCTACAATTCACCAATTTAAAGTATATAATTCCAGAGTTTTTAGTATATTCAGAGTTTTATATCACCACTATCAATTTTAGAACATTTTTTTTTTTTTTTTTTTTTTTGAGACAGAGTCTCACTCTGTCGCCCAGGCTGGAGTGCAGTGGCCCGATCTCAGCTCACCGCAAGCTCCGCCTCCCGGGTTCACGCCATTCTCCTGCCTCAGCCTCCTGAGTAGCTGGGACTACAGGCGCCCGCCACCTCGCCCGGCTACTTTTTTTGTATTTTTTAGTAGAGACGGGGTTTCACCGTGTCAGCCAGGATGGTCTCGATCTCCTGACCTCGTGATCCACCTGCCTGGGCCTCCCAAAGTGCTGGGATTACAGGCTTGAGCCACCGCGCCCGGCCAGAACATTTTCATTACCAAAAAAGAAACCCCACCTCCATTTGCAGTCACTCTTCCTATCCCACCCTCCCCCACCACTATACCCCCAATGTTAGGTAAACACTAATTTATTTTCTGTCTCTATGGATTTGCTTATGCAGGACATTTCATATAAATGGAATCATATAATATGTGGCCTTTTGTGACCAGCTTCTTTCACTTAACGTAAAGTTTCAGTTTCATCCATGTTGTAGCATGTGTCAGTACTTAATTCATTGTTATTAACAATATTTTATTATATGGATATACTATGGTACATTTATCCATTCATCAGTTGAGGGAGATTTGGGTTGTTTCCACTTTTTGGCTATTATGAATAATGATGATATGAATATTCATGTACAAATTTTTGTGTGGGTATAAGTTTTCTCTTCGCTTGGGTATATACCTAGAAGTGGATTGCCAGGTTATATGGCAACTTTATATTTAACATTTTGTGAAACTGCCAGATTCTTTACAAAGTGACTATATGATTTTACATTCATATTTATATTACATATAAACATTTCAATTTCTCTACATCCTCACCAATCCTTGTTTTTATCTGATTTTTTTTTTATTATAGCCATCCTAGTAGGTATGAAGTGGTATTTCAATACGGTTTTGATATGCATTCCCCTAATGACTAATGACGTTGAGCATTTTTTTTTTTTTTTTGAGACGGAGTCTTGCTCTGTTGCCCAGGCTGGAGTGCAGTGGCCTGATCTCAGCTCACTGCAAGCTCCGCCTCCAGGATTTACTCCATTCTCCTGCCTCAGCCTCCTGAGTAGCTGGGACTACAGGCGCCCGCCACCTCGCCCGGCAAGTTTTTTTGTATTTTTAGTAGAGACGAGGTTTCACTGTGTTAGCCAGGATGTTCTTGATCTCCTGACCTCGTGATCCGCCCGTCTCGGCCTCCCAAAGTGCTGGGATTACAGGCTTGAGCCACCGCGCCCGGCCCTGGCTGCATTTCTTAAGTTTCAAAAATGTTCATGCCCTTTGACTTAATTACCTCTCTGCTTAGTAGTAGTATTCTACAGAAATAAACAATTTGCTCAGATGGATAGATCTACAAACATATGTATCCCAGTATTTTAAGAATTGATTTATTTTCCCCCTTTGAAATGTTCTACTTTACATAAAGTTTTGAGTATACACCCCTATATATATATTTATTCACTCACAAATATAATATGCATATTATAAAGTACATGCATAATAAATTAAAGAATAAGCTAAAGATGAAATAAACAATAATTTAAAATAAATATAAATTTTATTTATTAACAATACAGAAAACATTTTTGTTTTCAATAAAATTATTATTAAAATGATTTTAGTGAGAACAATGTAATTAAATGCCAAATTCAATAAGATAGCCATGTTTTCTCTTGATAAAGAGCTTTTTTTAGTTGTGGAAGTGTCAACTCTGTCATTTTTGGTTATTCACATGTGCTTAAGTGATTAATGCTATCTTTAATCTAAGGTGTATCCACAAATATTTTTAACTATTTGCCTGTTCTGAGGGGTTAATTTAGTTAAACTAAGTAATTCATTCATAACTCAACAGGAGCATACAAAGGTGTCAATGCACTGAAAATCATCTAACTGGGAAGTTGACTAATAGCTCTGCTTTGTACACTTCCAACTAACATTTTTACCTGAGGACCCCATCCCACATTTTTTTTCTTAGCTATCATCAGCTGAAATATGCACATAGTGTGATTGTCACTGTCAACCCATATATTAAATATAAGCATAAATCTATAGAGAGTTTCTAACCTTTCCCCCTGTATCCTAGAGATTGTTTTATACCCCTCCTAGAAAGAATGCCCCATTTTGGAGATCACTGTCATAAAGGTAAATGTTTAAGAACTTAGGTTCTGAAATCAGATCATGTTCTACATCCTGAGTCTCATATTTTTACTGAGTCTCAGTTTTTTCATCTGTAAAATGGGGACAGTAGCATTCATCTGTAAAGTGCAGATAGTAGTATTATGTTCTTTATAGGGTTATTATAAGGATTAAATAAGATCGTGTGTACAGAGTATGTAGCACATTTAGAGCAGGATTAATATTAGAAAATAATATTCAGTTTTTCTACAAGGATCATTTATTATTTTCATATTCAGAAAAAAAGCAAAACCCTTATAAAAAAAAAAAAAAAAAAAGACATGACTCTAAAATCCAAAAAGGCAAGGATTGTGCCTTTTATTGCTCTATTCTCTACCCCTACCTACCTATCCTAATACCTGGCCCACAATTGTGTTTAAAATGTATTTGTTGGAAGACTGAATAAAGTGATGGCTGAAGATAGAGATGACACCATTGTGGCAGTGGAGAGTCCCTTCACTTTGTGTGCTGGCAAGTGTACAAGACAGTGTGGAGGATGGTTTTGGGCAAATTCACAGAATATATTATTTAATTGCAATGCTGCTAAATCCCATTGCACAACCCAAGACATGTTTAAATGGTTTGCTTTTGCTGTACACATGCCTTATAGCATTCCCTTCCCCATAAAAAAAAAAAAAAAAAAACCCAAAGCTTCCAGACTTTTGTTCTGGGGATTCCATGGAAGGTGGGCCAAGAATTTTTTCCTGTATATATAGCTGTGTGAGGATGTGAAGCTGTAATTACTGATTTAATTTAGCATCAAAACAGAATCATAAGTAAAATGTAAATTCACACCTTAGAAAACATTTATCCTCATTTTATATTTCCAAGTCAAGTCATATATTCAGTCTCTGCATGCACAAGTGTTTTGCACAGAAAAGTTCTGTCCCTTGGCCACAACCCAACCTCCGTCAGACATCTTACAAATCCATCCTATTGATCAAAGGGAAATTCTCTGTGTGGTTTCTTGCATGAATAACTCTCAGGAGTAGAATAAAAGCTTGGCCTGCATGTCCTGCTGCTGAGAAGCTGTGAATTTCCTTTTCATCTATGAAGGACTGAATATTTCATCAAGCCATGCCTTCTTTACAAGTAAACCTATAATATTTTATTCTGAATTATTCAAATTTGTATTTTTCAGAACCTGGGGTTGTAAGTCAGTTGATTATAATATCTGGTGCTTATTTGAGGCTTGCAGCACAATTTCAGTTGAATTAAAAGCTGCAATTTTAATTTAAAAATAAAGCCAATTCCCTGCCATTTATTTCAGATTAAGTGTTGCAGAGTTGAAAGTAATTCCTTTAGGAATCATTGTACCCAGTAGCGTTCCAGTTGATATGGCTACGTATCCTAAAAGCCAGCTCTCCATTCAGCACAACTTTCCTCACTGTTTCCACCCTAGAGAGCTGCTGCTGACCTGGATGGGGTACAAATCTTATCAATATGGAAGAAAGGCCATGTGACCTAGAAAGCACCCTCAGGTATAGGGAGGCTTCTACTAGCTTCTGTTAAATTTCTATCCTGGCAGTGTGCAGTCTCCAGCTTCCTGAAGCTCTGTGGAATGAAATGGTGAGAGGGAATACCTCCAGGGACAGGACAGCAAAAGGAGGCTCAGATAGCCATCTCTACTCCTCCCTGCTTTTACATGCATTTATGGAATTCACCTGAGTGACAGTGGTCCTGGCTCCTTGGGAGAACCTAGGTTTTCTTTGCTGTCCTACAATATCTTTTTTTTTTTTTTTATTTCAACATAACACTCTGCCTTCTTCATTAGTTCCATTTTAGCCAGTGTGGAAAATGAAAGCAGGACTGAGAATCAAACCAGGATATTTAAACTCATATATTATGCTCTAGTTTGGTCCAGTGGAAGACAGTTGAAGGGAGAATCAGAAGTAAGTTTCTAGTTCTATCTTTGCTACAAATTAGGTAGTTGTGACCCTAAGCATGTCAATTTAACTTCCTTGTGACTCAGTTTCTTCCCTAAGATTCAGTTTCAAACATGGGTAAAGAAATCTGCTTTAACTGTTTGCTTTGATAATCAGCTGAGATTACATATATGAAAATTCTCTACAAATTGTTTTCAAGCAGAAGAAAAAGTTTAAAAACTGATCTATCCATGTATATGTAGAGTGACTTAAAATATTACATAAAATAAAGCAAAATAACCTGAACTAGAAATACATAAGAACATATGAGGCATCATTTTTATTGTTCTATTAGATATTATAGGAGGGAGGGAAACTGTTATTCAGGCTGTCAGGAAAAAAATGCAGAAGATCTATACATAAGCATTGATTTGAGGTGTAAGTTTAAGAAAACTGTTGAGTTTTCAACAAATAAGCAAAGGTCCAATCTTGATAATGAGATTTCTTGCTTGACCTGAGCCGTGGTAACTTCAGTCTTGGGGTTAGGATATCTGGGCTCTGGACAGCTCTGCCACTTATTGTGAGTGGTGTGACCCTCAGCAAGCCATACGTGCCTTGGCTTGCACTTCCTTACCTGGGAAGTTGGGGAAATAATAGCCATCCGGATAACCTCACTGGCTTATTTTGAAGATCAAAATGGTCTGGCGTAAGCACCACTTTCCACGTACTATAAAGGATCCACTCACATGAGGCACGGGTGAGTAGTGCAGATTTAATTGAAAAAAGGCTTTTTGTTTGAGACAGAGTCTTGCTCTGTCGCCCGCGTTAGAGTGCAGTAGCGCGACCTCGGCTCACTGCAACCACCTCCTTCCAGGTTCAAGCGATTCTCCTGCCTCGGCCTCCCAAGTAGCTGGGATCACAGGCGCCCGCCACCATGCCCTGCTAATTTTTTGTATTTTTAGTGGAGACAGGAGTGTCACCATGTTGGCCAGGCTGCTCTCAAACTCCTGACCTCAGGTCATCCACCTGCCTCGGCCTCCCAAAGTGCTAGGATTAAAGGTTGAGCCACCGGGCCCGGCCGGAAAAGGCTTTTAAGAAGGCAGATGAAGAGTGTGATATTTTTACTCAAAACACTCCCATAAGACACATTTCTCCTCAAAATCATCAAAATTATTATTTTTTTACTGCCAATGCCACTTTGACCTGTCCTCTGCTAGCTTCTCTGAGCTTTGGTCTCTAAACCTGCATACCCAAGGATAAGGTCTGGATCTGTGTCCCCACCCACCCAATCTCATGTCAAATTACAGTTCCCAGTGTTGGAGGTGGGACCTGGTGGGAGGTGGTTGGATCATGGGGGTGGATGTCTCATGAATGGTTTAGCGGCACCCCTTTGATGCTGTTCTCATGACAGTGAGTGAGTTCTCATGAGCTCTGGTTGTTTAAAAGTGTGCAGCACCTCCCCTCACTCTCTCTTGTTCCTGCTCCCTCCTTGTGAGATGTCGCTCCCCCTTTGTCTTCTGCCATGATTGGAAGCTTCCTGAGGCCTCCCCCAAAGCAGAAGCCACTATGCTTCCTGTACAGCCTGCAAAGGCGTGAGCCAATTAAACCTCTTTTCTTTATAAATACCCAGTCTCAGGTATTTCTTCATAGCAGTGTGAGAACAGACTAATACACCCACTACCTATTCTCACTAAGAATAGGAAAGGCTGACATACAGAAGATGAGGATTATTTTTTGAGCTCAGCCTCTAAATCAGTGGCTTTCAAAAGTTTTTGACCTTGGCTCCAGAGAAACATTTTATGTCATAACTCGGCACGCGTATGCATAGATATAAAATAGAACTTAAAATTTCATGCACCAATTTAAATAAGTGAAGTTGCTCTTGTGTTGCCATTTGGGTCCCAAGAACCCTTCTGGGGCCTCCAGTATAGGAGTTTCAGATTAAGGAAGCATGGATGGGGCAGAGTACATTAGTTGGAGCAGAAGTGCTGCTCTGATCTGACAAAGTTGGGGACACTGAGCCTTGTGCTAGGCCAGCCTGCGGAGTGTGTCTGGCTTAAGTATGGGTGAGAAGGACCATTTGGTTTCACTTCAAGGTTGTTCATAATTTGGTTACCTCTTGAAGCAGTAAATAAGCAATTGGAAGCTATAAACAAGACAAGGGCGGAAGGAGGTGAAATGTAATCTTTAGAAGCATGCCACAAATGAAATGTTCTTTTAAAATTATTATAATTTTTCTATTTTTAAAGTTGCTTTTAGTTTTTATTTTCTGTGGATACATTGTAGGTACATATATTTATGGGGCACAAGTGAGTGTTCTTGATAGCTCACACGGCAGGACCTTGGTTGTACAGGCCAGAAAAACCTAGAATGGTGCCTGCCCATCCCTGCGGGACCATGTACCGCCTGGTACCCAAGTACCAGATATTAGGCTTGGTACATCACTCAAGCCCAGTATCTGGGGTCTGGGTCTTGAAATTCTTGCTGTGCCAGTACTGGAGCAACCTTCCCTTTAGCTGTGCTTGAACCGTTGGAGCCAAGGAGTTTATCATTTATGGCCATTCACGGGCGTTCAAAGGGCAGGCCTAGACATGGCCTCTTTCAAACAGAAACCCTGCAACATCCCCAAATAGGCTGGGTGTCATTTTATGGGAAAGAACTTTAGCCATGTCCAGAACTGAGGTTCAGACCTGTACCTACATGTCTGATGGCCTGAGCGATTGTCCAGGGGAAGTCAGTTAGCAGAGAGGGGAAAGATACTGCTAAGAGAAAAGCCACCACGAATGAAGGGGAGTCTGGAAGAGCATCATAAGGCAGCAAGTCCTGTGAGATTGCAGCCGGACAGTCCCCACTGGAGCTTGCTCTTGCATGGTCCAGGGGTTCCAGAAGGAGAGCAGGACAGAGGGGAATGTATCTGGGAGCTCCAGCTCTTACTCCAAAAGGACTTCCTCTGAAAGAGCCAGAACCAGTCAGGAGGGTAAGCAGTGGAGATATGCTGTCAGGAACTGTGAGAAAATGCCTCGTAGGAGCAGTGCGGAAGGGGGCCTACGGAGCTTCTGCCCTGGCACTAACCCTAGGTGCATCCAGAACCAGAGAGGGAGTGAGCAGGAGCAGAAGCCAGAGACCACTGAGAGGAGACCAGCAGCTCTGATGACACATCAGCTGTCAGCTCTCCCTCTGGAAGCTCCTGCAGAGATGGATAAGGAATGGAAAGGGCCAAAGTTCAATCTGGAAGATGAGAGCACCCACTTTAATAAATCTGTGTCCCAGCAACTAGAGTACCCTTTCCTAAAACCCTCAAACTAGGTGGAGAGACTTTTGGGTTATATCATGGCCGGGCTGGGTTTGCACAGAACAATTCTATCGTGTATTTTCAGTAGGGATAAGCCAACAATTTTTTCCCCACTGCTTTCACAGTTATGTAACCAAATTGACCTCTGGTTTTCAACGCAGGGTAAGTTTAGAATCTCACAGATGGGTACATCCTAGTCAATGTCTCGTGAGAAACTCTACAGTGAATAAACTGCCAGCCCACCTTTGGTCTCCCTCCTGACTGGTTCTGGCAGGACATCCCCCAGACACCTAGGATGCTCATGGTCTCTTTGTAGCCCATCCCAGCCTACTAAGACCATGACATCCACCAGCTGGGCACAAGTGTCCTAATTCCCACCAGTGAGTGCTCCGTATCCCACGGCTCAGCAACCTGTGCCATGGGCCTTGCAAAGGGAGTAGAGAAGCTACGAGCTGTTATCTTCTGAATGTGTGACTTTTTCTCTGTGAAAAAGTGCTTTCTTTTCAGGGATCAGAAAGGCTTTCTGACTGGTAAGATGCTATTTAGAGAGAATCCTCATGATTTGGGAGAAAATGTATAGACTCGTGCTGTATATTGACTAAAATAGAACATTATGGCACTATGCCATGTGAGAAGGAAGAGCACTTTGTTCTTTGGGGTGAGAAAAAGCACGGCCAAGCCAAAGTTTGAGGACAAGCACTCACCATCTCATTTGATATCAAGGATGTTTAGAACCCACCTAATCTCAGACAGAACCCTGCCTCACAAGAAAAGAGAATTTATCTCTTTTTTTTTTTTTTTGAGACGGAGTCTTGCTCTGTCACCCACGCTAGAGTGCAGTGGGGTAGTCTCAGCTCACTACAACATCACCTTCTCGGGTTCAAGTGATTCTCCTGTCTCAGCCTCCCAAGTAGCTGGGATTACAGGTACCTGCCACTAAGCCCTGCCAATTTTTGTATTTTTTAGCAGAGACAGGGTTTGGCTGTGTTGGCTAGGCTGGTCTTGAACTCCTGACCTCAGGTTATCTGCCTGCCTCAGCCTCCCAGAGTGCTGGTATTACAGGTTTGAGCCACCACGCCGGGCCAGAATTGATCTCTTAAAATAATTATCCCAGGGATTTAATTCAGCAATTTTTTTTCTTCTGTTTGTTTTTTATTATATTTTTTTCCTTCTTAGGAAAGTAATGCATGCTTAATAATTAGAAGTCATAAAATACCAACAAGTATAAGGAAGAAGTAAAGAAACTTCTCAAGCCTTTGCTTGACCATTCTTCCCCAGCCCTGTCCATGCTTGGCTCCTTCTCACCAAATATTTCCACTGTAGAGGGGTTCTGAGTCCCTGATTCATATATGTCATGTTACTGCATAGTCACTTACTATTAGATGATTCTAGTCTTACTTTCTTTATAGTACTTACTATTCACCAAGATGAGATTATTTATTGTTTAGCTTATTGTCTGTCTCTGCACCTGCTGAGAGTAGGAAGTTGTCTTATTCACTTGAGTGCTTAGAATAGTGCCTGGTACACAGAGGGCACTTGGCAAGTACTTGTCAAATGGGTGAATAAATAAATAAATAAATAAATAACAAATGAATTCTTATTACATCTTACAAGACCCATGTTTGAGCAAATATGCTCAATGTCTTAGTAAGGGATTGCCAGGATAATCCCCTTTCAGGGGCCTGAAGCCCCGCATACATGCCATTTGTTAATAAGACTGTTTTCTTTGGTCACCATACTGTCTTCTAAAGTACTGGAGACAGTAGACTTTAAATATAAAATTTTCTGATAGAGATTAATGAAAATACAGCACTTTTATTTAAGATACCCATGCTGGGTTTAAAACATAAGAGTGTGGTTGGCATTTAGCCATATAACTTTTGAAGCTTTAGTGGGTGCTTGTGCCTAGGCAGCCTGGCCTCTGAATGCCTGACTCCACAAAAGAGGGGGACCAGTGGCTATGCTCTAGGGCAGCATTGGGGACAGGCACTCAGTCTGTGCTGCTGACAACAATAAGGCCCGGTTCCTCCCCTGACCTGATGAGGAAGGACTCCACTTCTTTAAGGACCTACAGGTGATCATAACTATCCCATCCCACCATTCTCTACCATCTGCACCCAGAGTGTTGCCTGGAGTGGGAAAATACTAAACCCCTTAGCTCTCCTCTTTGACTAGGAGTTGTCTCTGTTTCTCCCCAGTGGGTCTAGGAATGAATGGAAGGGAAATTACAGCTTAATTATGGAGGAGAAGGAGAAACAGAAGGAGGAGGAGGGAGGGGAGGAAGAGCAGCAGCAGCAGCTTATTTGTGGGTGACTCTTCTCCTATGGGTCTGTTTCCTTGATGTAGATGCCCATCCATAAAAAGTACCTGCTCTAGCTCTACCTCTGCTATCCTGATATGACAGTCTTTGTAACTTAAAGGCTCCCTTGGGATATAGTCCTAGAAATAAAATAGTTGAGTTAAGAAAAGGTACATTTTTAGGCTTCTGCTATATATTTTTGAATTGGCTTCAGGTCATTACATATTCACTAAAGGTTAATGAGGGGGACTCATTGTCCAGTCCCTTTAAAGATCTTAGCTAGTTTACTGGGTAGAAAAGAGCTTCTATTTGTTGCTAGAATTTTCATTTCTGAAATTACAATCTATTTAATCATTTTAATAAAGATTTTAATAGAACTACCGTATTCTCTCCTCTCTTCCATTGAAAAGCATTTTGGAAGTTACTAAGGAAATGCATGACCTACTCCTTGCCCTCACATGTTAGGGGAGCTAAATATATGCTCAACATCCTTGAAAGAGAAGACAAGAGAAGACCTATGAAAATAGCTGAGGCTGGGAGGAAGAGGAAATTTGGTCCACGGCCTATGTAAACATTGGTTCTCAAGGAAGACTTCATGGAAGAGGTAGGATTAGTATGGGGCCCAAAACATGGATAGGATTGAATAGGTGGAGAGAATGTTGCAGGATACTGCAGGAGGGCACAAAGGCAGGAGCAGAGAGCAAAGATTTAAGCCTGAAATGAACAAGGTACGTGTATTAGTTCAGGTTTCCCAAGGAGCAGACACCAAAATAACCAAAATAGAGTGCAGTGTGCAAGGATTTTATTAGGAGACGTGCCTGTGAAAGAAAATAAGAAGGGACTGGAGAAGGCTTGGAAAACCACTGGACTGTGATGCAGGTCTGACCCTGAGGGAAGGAGAAAGGGAAGGAAGTTTGAGGGAGAGAGTGAGAGGACTGGTCTGACAAGGTACATTTAACCAGAGATGGGAGGTTTCTGCCTTCACCTTTTGAAAAGTCTCTTGAATTTTTGTGGACAGAAAACATGGTAGTGATAAAAGCCTTGGTAGTGCAGCTTCACCTGCATGCACTCCAGGGGCTGGAGTGTGGATAGTCAACTCAATGAAGGGTGTAGCCAAAGGGCACTGGGCATCAATTCCTCCTTCTGTTGTGCTTTCCCTCACTGCAGAAGTTGGAAAGCTAATGCTACATTTTCTAGTGTCCTTTGCCGTCATAATTCTGCATGCAAATTAAGTTCTGCCCCTTACATGCTTTGTTGGGAGATGTGAAAGGCAGAAATAAGGCAGAGGCCACCCTCCTGCTGATTTTAGACGTTTTCTTCTGGCAACATAGGCCGCAGAAACTTTGGGTTTTTATGCAGCAGCATTCCAGAGTGTTGTCTCCAACTTCAAGAGTTGTACAAATTCTGAGTTTTGGGGCTGACAGCTTCCCGATCTGTGAATCTCATAGCTACAGTGATGTGTTCTGGGGCTTGATCTTTCCAGCAGTGGTTTCCTGATTCCTCACCTTCCCGGCAGTGGCAGAGGGGACACACCCTGATAAGCCAGCTCAGCAAGTTGTTTTGGGAGTCATTTCTGAAGGCCCAGCTGATGCCTGATTTTTGCTTTGTTTCGTTTTTTAATAGACTTTGTTTTTCTAGAGCAGTTTTAGGTTCAAAGCAAAACTGATTGTAAAGTGCAAAGATTTATCATATGCCCCCTCCCCCCGACACAGGCACAGCCTCTTCCACAACCAATATCCCCCACCAGAATGGTACATTTTTTATAGTTAAACCTACACTGATACTTCATGATCACCCAAAGTTCCTAGTTTACATGAGAGTTCACTCTTAGTGTTGTACATTCGGTAGGTTTGGATAAATACATAATGACACATATTCACCATTATGGTATCATATAGAATGGTGTCATTGCCCTAACGATCCTCTGTGCCTTCATTCCTCACCTCCCCTTAACCCCGACTCCTGGCAACCACTGATCTTTTCACTGTCGCCATAGCTCTGCCTTTTCAAAAATGTCATATAGTTGGGATCTATAATATACAGTCTCTCCAGACTGGCTTTTTTCTTAATAATATACATTTAAATATTTAAGCTTACTCTATGTCTTTTCATGACTCAATATTTAGTTTCCTTTTTTTTTTTTTTTTCTGAGATGGGGTCTCACTCTGTCACCTCGGCTGAAGTGCAGTGGTGTGATCTCGGCTCACTGCAGCCTCTGCCTGCCAGGTTCAAGCAATCCTCCCACCTCAGCCTCCCAAGCAGCTAGGACCACAGGTGCATGCCACCACACCTGGCTAATTTTTTGTATTTTTGGTAGAGATGGGGTTTCACCATACTGCTCAGGCTGGTCTCGAACTCCTGAGTGCGAGTGGTCCACCCAGCTTGGCCTCCCAAAGTGCTGTGATTACAGGCCTAAGCCACTACACTCAGCCAATAGTTCATTTCTTTTTAGGATTGAGTAATATTTCATTGTCTGCACGTATTGTAGTTTATTTATCCATTCACCTTCTAAGGAACATTGTGGTTGTTTCCATTGATTCTGTAAGCTCCCAACTCCCTGCATCAAACACCTTAATGCTTGAAATACCTATAGAAGTTTTTATTTATTGTACTTTACCCCAACTGATATAAGCAAGAAGGTGTCTATTGAGGACATGCTATTGGCATGGGGTAGAAGCCAGTTCAGAAGTAGGTTTACTTGACCATTGTTTTTCTAATCTATATCCTTCATCATGTTACTTAAACTCTTCAGACACTCCCATCTTTTTCCATTCCCAGTGGAAGTGAAGAGATTACTGTCAAAGAATTGAGGATCTAAGTCTTAGACTTTACCATGTGGAACAAATAGAGCCGGGCTCCCCTACTTCCATGGCTTTGCTCCTATAAGTAGTTGTCTCCATTCTCAGAGTACACTAAGCTTTTCTCATCTCAGAGTCTTTCCACTGTGTCTGAGATGCCTTTTCTCCAGCTCACATATCTGAGCCTCTTGCATCCTACAGGTTTTTGTACAAATGTTACTCCTTTCTATAATGTAACCCCTCATGATTGTTTTCTAGAACACCTTCCTTTCCTGCAGAGATATACTTAACCCAGACTATAAGAATCTCAAGCTTTACTTCTGATCAAACAAAATATTTGCCATATCCCAACAGTTAAATATGAGTGACAATATTGAAGGGAATTTTTTCCATTCTCCATTCCTGTGTAACAAAACACCTTGAAACTCGGTGGCTGAAAACAATTTATTGTCAACTCTCACAGTTCTCTAAGTTGGCTGGCTTCAGCTGGATGATTCTTCTGCTGGTCTTTCTTGCAGTTTCTGATGCAGTTGCAGTCAGATGGTGGCTAGGCTGGAACATTCAAAATGGCTTCACTCACATGTCTGCTGCTTTGGTAGGGATGGCTAGAAGGCTAGATCTGGATACAGTTGGATGCAAGGTGGCTAGGCTTCTCTTTCTCCATGTAATCTCAAGACCTCTCCCTCTCCACATGGGTTCTCCACATGGTATCTCCATGTGGTTTCTCCAAAAGGGTAACTAAACTTCTTACACTGTGACCAATAATTACCAACAGCACAAAAGCAGAAGGTGCCAGGTCCTATCAAGGAATATTGCTAAAACTGGCACATCACTTCTGCCACATACCTTTGATGAAAACAAGTTATAGAGTGAGGCCAGATTCCAGGTGTAAGGGAACTATACAATAGTGTGAATATCAGGAGACCTGGTGCCCTGGGGCCCATCTTTGCAGATAAGCTACCACCATGCTTAAAAATTGCCTGTCAAAGAACATAGCCAAGATTCATGAAGCTGACTAATGAGTAAGTGATGATTATCCATCATGATGATCATGAAAGAGGAGACTTCTATCTATTATTTAAACCTATTTTTTAACCTTAGGAATTGATGTAATTTTTAGGAAGCCATAGGAAAATTCTCCAAGAACTGGGAGCCAATTATGATCTAAGAACAAAAAAAGTTAAAAGCCATACATGATATATGATATTAGCCATCTGGAAAACTCTTTAGGGCTAATGTATCTCCTAAATCACTGGAGAAAAAAAGTGGTCATCGAATTTCATAAATAGGAGGATATTGATAGCCTAAAACACACACACACGCACACACACACACACACACACACACAGAGAGAGAGAGAGAGAGAGAGAGAGAGAGAGAGAGAGAGAGAGAGAGAGAGAGAGAGAGAGATTTTGGTTAGAAGCCAGAATCAGAATACAGTGGGTTAAGGAGTAAATGGGAGGTAGCTGCACATGGGAAGAGCAAGGGTAGACAACTTTCCCAAGCAAAGTGGCCAGGAGCTCTGACACATTGTTAGTGGGAAGGGAAATAGGTACAATCTTTCTAGATGGTAATTTGGCAAGTAAGAGCCTTAAAAATGTTAACATCTTTTGACCCAGTTATTCAACATCTAAGAAATTCGCCTAATGAAATAATCAGATATATGCCAAGGTTTACATACCAAGAGATTCACTTAACAAATGTTGCATTTTATTGTGAAATATACCTCATATACAGAACCATGCACACCACATTTGAGGTCATTTTAAAGAGAAGTAATGTATCCCGAGTTGGGTCCTTCTGGTGGGTTCTTGGTCTCACTGACTTCAAGAATGAAGCCGTGGACCTTCATGGTGAGTGTTACAGCTCTTAAAGGTGGCATGGACCCAAAGAGTGAACAGCAGCAAGATTTATTGTGAAGAGTGAAAGAACAAAGCTTCCATAGCATGAAAGGGGACCTGAGCAGTTTGCTGCTCCTGGCTGGGGTGGCCAGCTTTTATTCCCTTGTTTGTCCCCACCCACGTCCTGCAGGTTGGTCCATTTTACAGAGTGCTGATTGGTCCATTTTACAGAGTGCTGATTAGTGCATTTATAATCCTCGAGCTAGACACAGAGCACTGATTGGTGCATTTTTACAGAGTGCTGATTAGTGCATTTACAATCATTTAGCTAGACACAGAGTGCTGATTGGTGCATTTACAATCCTTTAGCTAGACAGTGCTGATTGGTGCATTTTTACAGAGTGCTGATTGGTGCATTTACAATCCTTTAGCTATATACAAAAATTCTCCAAGTCCCCAGTCGACCCAGGAAGTCCAGCTGGCTTCACCTCTCAATCCCCCCTCTAAACAGGAGACCCCAACTGCTGTTGGGAATTGGGTGATGACCATTCTAGCTACTTCCTGCTGGATAGGGGTGAAGAAGGGGCCCTGCAGTTGTAGTGTTCTCCAGAAGGGAACTCTTTAGGCCAGTCAAAGGGCCAGCGGGTCAGTCCAGGGATCCTCAGTAGAAGTGGTTAGTTAAGCTCATTTGGGGTTCCATTTGTAAGACCATCTGTAGCTTGATGGTCTTGATCCTAGAGGAAACAAATTTGACAAGGAGGTTAAAAATACAGTGCCCGAAGGCAAGTAATAGCAAGATGGCTGTCACAGGACCTAGAAAGGGGAAAAGCCATGTCACCCAACTCCAGAGGTTGGTAGAAGTGTTTGAAAGGTGTTGTCTGATTTCAGAAGACTTTTCCTGTAACTGCTGGGTAGTGTCTCGTACTATCCCTTACTGGTTAGTGTAAAAACAACAGTCTTCCCTTATAAAGGTGCAAAGTCCTCCTTTCTCAGCAGTGAGGAGGTCTAGGCCTCAGTGCTTTTGGAGAGTCACAGTTGCTAAACAGTCTATTTGGGATTGTAGAGTAAGGATAGATTTCATTATTTCTTGCAAACTGAGAAATCCTTTGAGAGTGTGTGGTAGTAGGATAATGAAGTAGATAAACCTGCTATTCCAGTTGTTGTAGCAGTAGCCATTCCTAACCCTATAAGTCGGGGTATTAGTTGTACGGCCCTGCACCAACAGACTTGAGCTTTGAGGGACACTGATAGTGTCTGATTTCCACAAGATTAGAAGTTAGGATAATACGTTACACTGTTAACTTTTAGCAAACTTTACTTTTGTTGAAAACCTTGGAAGTTTGGAATTTCAATTATTCTTTGCTATTAATAAGACCTCATTCAGTTCATATTAACTTAGAATTGGTATAGATGGCTCCTTCCTGATTCTGTAAGTACGGTTTGGCTGAGTGCAAACAGCTCACACATTTGAGCAGACCAATTATTAGGCAATTTTCTTCTTTTTTTTTTTTTTTTTTGAGACGGAGTCTCACTCTGTCTCCCAGGCTGGAGTGCAGTGGTGGCCGGATCTCAGCTCACTACAAGCTCCGCCTCCCGGGTTTACGCCATTCTCCTGCCTCAGCCTCCCGAGCAGCTGGGACCACAGGCGCCCGCCACCTCGCCCGGCTAGTTTTTTGTATTTTTTAGTAGAGACGGAGACGGGGTTTCATCGTGTTAGCCCGGATGGTCTCGATCTCCTGACCTCGTGCTCTACACGTCTCGGCCTCCCAAAGTGCTGGGATTACAGGCTTGAGCCACCGCGCCCGGCCAATTTTCCTAACTGCTTCTACAAGAGTTCTCTTATCACTTACGAATACCCATTGTGTCTTTTTCCGTTAATCGCCTGGGAGAGGTCGGACCTTTGTATGGTAATTAATTAAGATTTAGATCCCCTGTTAGGAAACCTGCTGGGTTAAGGATTTTTGATAGGAAGGCTATGGGTTGTCAGTGGCCTCAGTGCTTTTGGGCTACACCCTTGTTTACACTGACAACAAGGTGGTATTGGAGTGTTATAGGGTCACGGAGAAGACCTTCAATTATCAATTATAGGTTTTAAATTTACCCTGGCTTTTAAAGGAATAGGGTGTTATGCCCAGACCCTTTATTCCCCGAAGAAGTCCACCAGAATCCGGAGTCAAAGCCAAGCGGCAAGGATCTTTAATGCAAGTTCGAACTTGGTCCCTCTGTTTTACAACATACAAGAGGGCCCCGAACGATGCATGTGGCCGCTCTTTATAGCCCGATGCATACAGGATATGCAAGGTTACAGAGGTACAAAGGAATTCTTTTGGTTGCAGCATTACAACTGGTAATTGGTTAATACAATTAACAGTTTTCCATTTGTTCCCGCGCTTTTAGTAAAACTACAAACGGTTGTGATCTTATCAGGGGCTCTCTAGGTGGTGTTTCTGAGATGTGTGGGGGGGGATGTGTTGGGCTCAGGAAGTTGGGACAAAATAGAGGATTTTGTTTGTACTGGGCCCAGGACTAAGATATGTGGCAGACACCGGTAATTAGAGCAGGACAGAGACTTTCACAACGTTTGTCCTTACAATGTCCGGAGTCTATAGATAACCTAATTAACCTAATCTGGGTCCGGGTCGATCTTTAACTAGGCTGAGGGCACCGCCCGGGCTGTCAGGGCGCCGCCTCGGGCTGCTTGCCTGTGGACTTCATTTCTATCTTTTCGTTTTTTTTTTCATTTGATCTCTTTCAAGGGAACACTGTTTTTTCTTTACTACTTCTCTCTCTTTCTCTCTTTCTCTTTGACTTTCTGTATCTCTCTCTCTCTTTCTTTGACTTTCTCTTTCCTTCTCTCTGACTCCCTCTTTGTCTCTGTCTCTTCTCTTCCTTTCCTTCCCTCTTTGTCTCTGTGTCTCTTCCT
Organism: Rhinopithecus roxellana; assembly: GCF_007565055.1. Lineage (NCBI taxonomy): Eukaryota > Metazoa > Chordata > Mammalia > Primates > Cercopithecidae > Rhinopithecus > Rhinopithecus roxellana. Next base: position 148,331,128 of record NC_044551.1, read on the forward strand.
CTCTCTCTTTCCTTCTCTCTTTGACTTTCTGTCTTCCCCCCTCCCCCAGCTTCTCTCTTTGACTTTCTCTCTCTGTCTCTTCCTCTCTCTCTCTCTTTGACTCCCTCTTTGTCTCTGTCTCTTCCTCTCTCTCTCTCCTTTCTCCTGGTCTTTCCCTGCCTTTGCCAGCTGCTTATGCTGCTGTTCTCTCCTCTCCTTCCCCTTTTTGATGGCTTCAGCAGTGTAAGACTGCCACCTCCTTGAGTTTTTGCACTGCATGCAATAACTCCATGATTTCCTTGTGGTATTTAATGGGGATTCCCCAAGAGGTTAGGAACTCCCTTTCTTTCCATATTGCAGCACGGGCATGTAGGATTAGATAAGCATAGTTGCTATCTGTATACACATTCATTCTTTTTCCCTTTCCCAGTTCTAAGGCTTGGGTAAGTGCCACTAGTTCTGCTAACTGGGCACTGGTCCCTTGGGGAAGAGGCTTACTTTCAAGTACTGTTACATCACTAACTATGGCATAACCTGCCTTTTGTATCCCATTCTCTACAAATGAACTTCCATCAGTATATAGGTTAAGGTCAGGATTAGCTAAGGGGACTTCTAAGAGATGCTCTTGGGCGGCATAAGTCTGGACTATAATTTGTTGGCAGTCATGCTCGATTGGTTCTCCACCCTCTAGGAGAACTAGGAGAAAAGTGGCAGGGTTGAGGGCCACACACGTGCATATTTGAAGCACCGGTCCCTCAAGGAGTAGTGCCTGGTATCTAAGCAGGTGGTTGTCTGATAGCCGTAAACTTCCTTTGGCCCCTAGTATGCCATTTACATCATGAATAGTCCAGACTTATGGAAAGTGAGATCCTTTCCTTGTATTATTTTGATAGCCTCTGACACTAAGACGGCCACCGCCACAACTACCCATAAACAATGAGGCCAGCGTTTTGCTACTGTATCAGTTTCCTTACTTAGGTATGCCACTGGTTGTGGGGTTGTCCCACGAATCTGAGTAAGGACTCCAAGAGCTATTCCTGCTCTCTCTGTGACATATAAAGAGAAGTTTTTTCCTGTGGGAAGGCTTAAGGCTGGAGCTTGAGTTTGTTCCTTCCAATGCCCAGACTTCAGGGTTGATTCCAACCTCAAGCAGGGCACAACAAATGGGTAACTCGTTCCCCATGCTCATGTAGATAATAGCTCTAGCTTTGGCTAATATGTCCCTCCCTAATAAGGGTGTTGGACTTTCAGGCATAACAAGAAAAGCATGTGAAAAGAGCAAAGTCTCCCAATTACAACTGAGGAGGTGGGAGAAATACCCAGTTACAGGCTGTCGCAGGATTTCTCAGATGGTAACGGACCTGGAGGACAGCTGTCTGGGACAGGAGATTAACACTGAGAAAGCTGCACCAGTGTCCAGGAGGAAGTCAATTTCCTGGCCCTCAATGGTTAAATGTACCCAGGGCTCAGTGAGAGTGATGACGAGCTGGCACTTGCCCCAGGCACCCTCAATCTTGTTGTTGGATCATCTGGTTGGGGGCTTTTGGCCTAGAGAATCTTTGTCCTCTGGGGCAGTGCGACTTCCAGTGATTGCCTTGGCATAGTGGACAGCTTGTTTCTTGTTGGACAATCTTTTTTAAGGTGTTCTTGCAAACCACACTGGTAACAAGTCCTACTGGGTGATTGACCTGCTCCATTTTCTATCCTCTCTGAACCACCAAGTTTGTGTGTCCAAGGGCCATGATTAAGGCTGCAGCCTTTCTCTGATCTCACTTTTCCTTTTTGGCCTATTCCTCTTGGTCCTAGAACACTGAGAACACTGAGGCTGCCAGGTTTAATAATGCTTCCAGATTTTGTTCAGGGCCCAGGGCTCATTTTTAGAGCTTTCTCCTGACATCAGTGGCTGATTGGGTAATAAACTTATCTTTTAGGATCAATTGACCCTCGAGTGAGTCAGGTGACAGGTAAGTATATTTTCTTAAGTCCTCCCATAGCCGCTCAAGGAAGGCAGAAGGATTTCCTTCCTTTCCCTGAGTTACGGTAGACATGATTGAATAATTCATGGGCTTTTTCCTAATCCTCCTTAGTCCTTCTAGAACACAGGTCAACAGATGTTTGTGACACCAGTCCCCATGATCTGAGTCAAGGTCCCACTGCTGATGGCATGCTGACCAGTAGGGAATTTGTCCCTTTCTTCAGCTGTCATTCTATCGTTTACTTGACTAAGATACCAGGTATCTCCAAATTCTCAGGATGCAGCTAAAGCTACATTCTTTTCATTAAAGGCCAGGGTTTGATCTAACAATAGCATGACATCTCTCCAAGTGAGGTCAAAGGTTTGCCCTAGACCCTGTAGGACATCTATATACCTATCAGGATCATCTGAAAACTTCCTCAGATCTATCTTGATCTGCTTTAAATCAGAGAGGCAGAAGGGGACATGTACCCAGGTTGGGCCAAATTCACCTCCCCCTACAGCTTGAAGGGGACGTAACCAATAGCCAGGGTTTTTTTGTGGTCCCTTGGAGATTTATTTGCTTGCTTCCTTCTGGGTGGGGTAGATTAGAGGAGGTTTATCATTAATAGGAAGGGGAGCTATAGGGAAGCTAGGATATGGGGGTAAGCTGAAAGGTCCTCCTGTGGGATGGAAATTGCAAGCTTTGCATAGTTGTGGATTCTTCTTCAATGAAAAGAAAGCTTGGACATAAGATATTTCACTCCATTTGCCTTCCCTCTTACAGAAAAGGTCAAGCTGCAGGGTAGTATTGTAATTTATACTTCCCTCAGGTGGCCATTTTTCCCCACCAGGGAGAGAATATTGGGGCCAGGTTGTAGTGTGGAAAAAAATGAGTTGCTTCTTTTTCAGGGTTTGTGGGTCAAATTGATCCCAATGGCTTAGGATGCATTTCAAGAGTGAGGCTGTTGATGCCAGAGTGTTTCCCATCTGAAAGACAAAACTGCCTATGGTTTTGGTTTGTTTGTTTACCCCTCTTGCCCAAGAACCAGCAGCGGTCCCTGGACCCTGCTAATTGGAATAGTTGTGTTCACCGACGCAGCAGCAGAAATGCTAATTTTCCCTTAGCCCACAAAGAGAACCAAGGAAGGTCAGATTTAGTGGCCCTTACCAATGCCTTCTTGAAAACCTGTTAGAGTCCTTAGTGTTCCTCTGTTAGTACTGGGACCTTACCCCTGTCCTATAAAGATGTTATGCCCCAAAAATGAAGTGGAGGGCCATACCCTGAGGGAGGAGAGGGATCTCCAGGGTTGGAAGAGTGTCTTTTGTCCTCACTTCTCATCGTATGACAAGGAAGGATATCATTTCTGAGGCTCCCCATATCCTAGCTTCAGGAATAGCTTTTGTTAGGCCTGCTAGTCTGAGGAGGGATCCTAAAATTCCAGGTAGTCCCCACCTGATGGGGCTTTGGGCAAAAATTATGTCTTTCTGATTGGTGAGTCCGGGTGCCTAAAGAAGGGAACAGAGTCTTGAAGTTTATACTAGAAATCATTTTTATAGGAGAAACTAGAAAAGCATCAGAAACAGGGAGTGGTTTTTAGAAGCAGGGCTAGCCTCGGAGAAGAGAGGTGGGAGGAAGTTTGTCTGACAGACATTAGGACCCAGGAGGCAAGGGTCAGGATAGACAGGATAAATGGGCAAGTCTTGCTTGGGCAACGTGACTTTGAGAGTTCTGCTCATGGCTACAGGGTCAACCAACTTTTTATTGGGATCCTGGAGCTGAATGGCTTTCCTGTCTGTCGACGCTCAGCTCAGCCCAGAAATACAGGAAACGTGGAACCTGGTTCCAGGCAAACCAATGCCCCCAACTCTGAAAAGTTGGAGGTTGTTGGAGAGCCCTTTCCCAGAAAACCTGACGCCCATGTCTTTAGTCCGGTGGCCACACTAGTCGCTTCTAACTGGCTGACAGGTGTCCGGTGTTTAGCCCCCAAATTCTAAGGAAAAATAGGACAGAATGGGAAGTGAAAGAGGTCCAGTGGTACTCATCACTTGGCAATAGTCCCTTTGTGGTTGCCAAAATGTGGATTTCCTACATAGACAATCACATCATCTACAAACAAATATAGTTTTATTTCTTCCTTTCCAAACTGTATACGTTTTCTTTTCTTGTCTGGTCTCATTGCATTAGCTAAGCCTTCTAGTATGATATTGAAAAGCAGTGGTGAGAGGAGACATCCTTGTCCTATTCCTGATCTTAGTAGGAAAGCATCTAGTTTCTCACCATTAAGTATGATGTTAGCTGTAGGTATTTTTGTGTCTATTTTTTATCCAGTCGAGGAAGTCTACCTCTATTCCTAGTTTACTGAGAGTTTTTATCATGAACAGGTGTCAAATTTTGTCAAATGCTTTTCCGCATCTATTGATACAATTTTTTTAGCGTATTGATGTGATAGATTACATTAGTTGGTTTTTGAATGTTGAAGCAGCCTTGCATAACTGGGATAAATCCCACTTGGCTGTAGAACATAATTCTTTTTATATTGGATTCAATATGCTAATATTTTGTTGAGGGTTTTTGCATCTATGTTTATGAGAGATATTGGTTTGTAGTTTTCTTTTCTTGTAATGTCTTTGTCTGGTTTTGGTATTAGGATTGTGGTGGATCCACAGAATGAGTTAGAAAGTAGTTCCTCTGGAGAGGATGTGGAAAATAGGAACACTTTTACACTGTTGGTGGGACTGTAAACTAGTTCAACCATGGTGCAAGACAGTGTGGCTATTCCTCAAGGATCTAGAACTAGAAACACCATTTGACCCAGCCATCTCATTACTGGGTATATACCCAAAGGATTATAAATCATGTTACTATAAAGACACATGCACACGTATATTTATTGCGGCACTATTCACAATAGCAAAGACTTGGAACCAACCCAAATGTCCATCAATGACAGACTGGATTAAGAAAATGTGGCACATATACACCATAGAATACTATGCAGCCATAAAAAAGGATGAGTTCATGTCCTTTGCAGGGACATGGATGAAGCTGGAAACCATCATTCTCAGGAAACTATCACAAGAACAGAAAACCAAACACCGCATGTTCTCACTCATGAGTGGGAATTGAACAATGAGATCACTTGGACACAGGAAGGGGAACATCACACACCGGGGCCTGTTGTGTGGTGGGGGGAGAGGGGAGGGATAGCATTAGGAGATAGACCTTATGTAAATGATGAGTTGATGTGTGCAGCACACCAACATGGCACATGTATACATATGTAACAAACCTGCACGTTGTGCACATGTACCCTAGAACTTAAAGTATAATAAAAAATTTAAAAATAATAATGATAAAGAAAGAAAGGAAGTAGTTCCTCACCTTCTAGTCTCTTAAAGATATTATAGAGAATTGGTATAATATCTTCCTTAAATGTTTGATAGAATTCACCAGTAAACCCATCAGAGCCTTGTGTTTTCTGTTTTGAAAGGTTGTTCATTATGGATTCAATTTTGAAAATACAAACAGGCCTATTTTAATTGTTTGCTTTTTCTTGAGTGAGTTTTGGCAGATTGTGTTTCTTAAGGATTTGGTCCATTTCATCTAGGTTATCAGATTTGTGGGCATGGAGTTGTTCACAGTCTTCCATGATTATCCTTTTAATGTCCATGGAATCTGTAGTAATGCCCCCTTAACCTATCTTTTTAAAGAAAAAAATCTATCAAAAGAGCAGAATGTTTTAATAATATAATCAAAGTAGGAGTAAAAATAAGGATCGAACTTGAATGTTTTGGGAGCTTTTTGTGTGTTAGGCACTGTTCTTATGAGTATGTATATGGACTACGGCTTTTAATCCATATAAAGCCCCATCAAATAGGGATTATTGTCCCCAATCTAAAGAAGAAAAAAACAGAAAGATTCAATAACTTGTCCAGGCCTGTATATCTTGGACACATAAAACTATAACTAACCACATATTAACTACCTGAAAAGATATGCTGACAGAAGGCTGGTCTCTGCCAGGAGCCAAGAAAAGAGGAAAGAAAGATTGAGACTTGGGGGACTCTGCTGGCTCTATACACATGGTGAGGAGGCTTACTAGCTGATGTGAGCATCTGGTCAGTTTGCCTCATACATCTCTGTAATGGAGTCAGATATGTCAGACAATTGTGCTATGAAGCTCAGACAACGAACTCTCCCACTCTCACTTCATGGCCATCAGCCACCTTCTGACTGTCATATTTTCCTACAAACGAAGGAATGTATACACCAGTTTAAACATCTATGTAGTAGTATTTCTCACTATAAATGAACAATTTGGCCTTTGGGATTGTTCATTTGTCCCGTGTAAGTTGGATCATTTGAGTCCATTCATCTGAGCTTTGTCAGTTCTTCATGTTCTGACAAACCTGAGTTTCTGGACCTAGAGAGCTGAGGACCAAACCCTGGACTAAGGCAGCTCTTTCGAGGTAATGCCCTATGAGCCTTACATGAGGCAGCCAAATCGCCTTTCTATCTGGTATCTTCATCTTTCTTAATTTAAATGCAATGATAATAAGTTGTTGGGATGTTCTGTCAGTTATTAAGTTTTCATCTGTCACATCCACACTTCCCCTTCAATACTCTGCAATGTGACGCTAGATTTAGAATTCTAGAAAACACATTTCTACTTCATCAAGAGCCTGCAATCCTAGAGGAACAAAAACAGACTCCTTCCTGTGGGCTTCCTGAATGTTTCCTGTTCCTGTGGGCATCACACTAGCATCATTTCTTTATTCCAACAGCTTCAGTTCCTTCCTGTGGCAGCAGCTAAACTCTGTTTGAAGGTTTTCCTCTCTATTGCAGGATCACACTCATTGTACCCTCTCAGAGCAACCAGCATAAGCTGCCTGATGTCCTCACTTCAGAGTTCTGCTTCCTCCTCTGAGTTCCTAAATGCAAATAATTTCAACCTCTTTCCTTTGTTCCCCGATTCTAGGAGTAGTAAATGCTTCTTGCAGTTGCTACCTCTCTGACATCTTTTTTTGCCCTTTCATTTACTTTGTTAACAACTTTATGCCTAGATAAAAATTATATTCTATCTGTTCAAATAACTGATGTGGTTTCCATCTTGAGTGATACAGATGTATATATGAGCTGCAATTTCTCTGCTTTCTTTTATTCAAATTGGCAAAAAGATATTTACTCATGTCTGAGGATCTGTTTATGATTCACAAAAACAGAAACAATATGAATTCACGTCAAACAATTTGTCAAAATATAAGAAAACTGAAAGAAATAAATGAACAATAGAGCAGCACATATTGTAGATATTTGAGGGTTTTTTCCCATTCTCCATAACTGAGCAGTTTGCTCAAAGTGCTCCTGTATCTTTTTCTCAGTTCTGGAAGCCAATAAATCCCAAAATAACACCATTACGGTAAAACAAGCTGCATAGCCCAAAGATGGATTTACTGGAATGATGTCAAACGATTGTTTCCATGGTATCGATTGCTTACTTTAGAACTTTCCTAGAGCTGAGATGTCAAAAGGTTATTATTTTGGCTTGAGGAGAGGCTTGAAAGGATATTCTAGGGGAAAAGAGCATGGCCTGACAGCTGCTTACTTCTGGGAGGATTCTGGGGCTGCCTTCAGGACAAAGGAGGGGCAACTTGAGGTATATTTTAAGCAGCTTAGGGGTCTCCAAGAGAAGTAACAATTTAGCTGCTATGTCAAATAAATAAGCTAGTCCCAGGGTTTAAACCAAAATTTGAATTGAAAAATTGTGTAATTATTCAAGCTTAGATTGTTGTATATTGCTAAGTGTTGTACATGCTTTGGGTTTATTTAGGATGTTCCAATTCAGAAAGGATGTCCCAGTTTGAGCAGTTTACCCTATTACCTGATCATCTGCTTATGGCACAAATTTCTTTCATTTTCTCTGAAATCTAGAACCTCCCTCCATCATCACAGGTATAGGTTATGCAGATGTAGCTCAGGACAGAGTTTATGGAAATAATTGTCTGTTTTTGTGCTTGCGAGTTAAGCCAAGCATCACTTATTTCAGGGAAATTGCTCCTTTCACCTTCTTCTTCTAGAGGGTGTTTCAACATTAATAATACAGGGAAGTAACAAGATAATCTTAAGCCTTTTTGAGTACTATGATTGCAAGATATGTAAGCCACTCACCACCCACACACTCCTCTTTCCCAAGCAGTGCACTAAAGCTATTTGAAGCAAACGACATTGTGTATCCACAACATTTAATTCCTGGTTCCTTGCTAGAGTCTTAACATTACCACTAATAAAAACCTCTGTTTTAACCTTTGTCTTGCCTCATTCACACAGCCCTCTTAATTACCTGAGATTTTTTTATACTGTAAATTAACTCCCAAGTCACCAAACTCCTAGATATCATTTTCTACAAATGACAGTATACTTCAAATGGCAACTGTAACATAAATGTGGGAGGATAAAAATACTTATATGATTATAAGGAATTTGCATTTTATTTAAAGTGGTAAATAGCAACTCTGAGTAGACTGTGAATGGTTAGGTAAGTATATTACAATCCCTAGAGCAAACACACACACATACAAAGAGACAATAGATAGAAATGACAACAGATAAATTGAAATAAAATATCAAAGAATATTAAAATAATCCAAATAAAGGCAAAAAACAGGGAAACAGAGAACCCAAAAATGAAGGGAACATACAGAAAACAAATAATAAAATGACTGACCTAAATCCAACTATACCAAAAGTTACATTACACGTAAAAGTCTAAACATACCAAATAAAAGCAGAGATTGTCAGATTGGTTAAACAAACAAGCAAACAAATAAAGAAGACCAAAATATATGCTGTCTATAAGCAGCTCACTTCACATAGATTAAAGTAAAAAAATAGGGAGAAAAACATACCATTCAAACACTAATCAAAAGACATATGGAGTGACTACACTAAATAAGACAAAGTAGACTGCAGAACAAAGAAAATTACCATGGGAGACATTCCAAGTTGGTAAAAGAGTTAATTTACCAAGAAGACATTACAATCCTAAATGTAAATGTACCTAACAACAGAGCTTCAAAATACACAAAGCAAAAGCTGATAGAATTGAAAAGAGAAGGAGACATACCATAACTACAGATATGGTAGGAGACTTCAACACGCCTCTCTTGGTAATAGATAGAAATTGTAGACAGAAATTCAGCAAAGATATATAAAATTGACCAATACCATAACTAATTGTATTTAAGTGACATTTTATAGAACATAGCACCAAGTAACAGCAAAATACACATTTTTTGCAAGTACACATGGAGCTTCCACCAAGATAGGCTATCTTCTGGGCCTTAACACATTTAAAATAATTGTAATTATAGAAGGTATGTTCTCTTATATCAGAATTAAATTAAAAATCAATCACAGAAAGTTATCTGGAAAATCCCAAAATAATACATTTCTAAATAACCCATGAGTCAAAGAGGAAGTCTCAAAGGAGATTAGAAAATACTTTGGACTGAGAGAAAATGAAAATATAACATATGAAAACTTGTGGAGCTCAGCTAAATCTGTGCTTAGAAGGAAATTTGTGGTGTTAAATACTTACATTAGAAAATAAAAAGGTTCTAAATCAATAATCTAAGCTTCCATCTTAGGAAATCAGTAAAAGAAAACAAATTAAATACAAAAGAAGCGAAAGGGAAAAAGCTATTAGAACTAATAAATGAGTTTAGCAACATCACAGGGTACAAGGTCAATAAACAAAGATAAGAGCAGAAGTCAATGAAATTGAAAACAGAAAAAAAAAGAGGAAAATCAATAAAACCAAAAGCTGGCTCTTTAAAAAGGTCAATAAACTTGATAAACATTTAGCCAGACTGACCAAGAATAAAAAGAGAAAAGACATCAAAAACAGGTATTCAAACAAATACATGTACATGAATGTTTATAGCTATTCACATGTATTATTCACAATACCAAAAGGGGGCAACAACCTAAATGTCCATTAACTGATGAATGGATAAACAAAATGTGGTATATCCATACAATAGAATATTATTCAGGCACAAGAAAGAATGAATTACTGGTACATGTTACAACATGGATGAACCTTGAAAACATTATGCACAGTGAAAGAAGCCAGACACAAAAAGTCAAATACTGTATGATTCCATTTATATTAAACATCTAGAAAAAGTAAATCCATACAGACTGAAAGTAGACTAGTGGTTGCCAGAAGCTTAAAAGGTACAGAGTTTCAAAAAAAACAAAGGTGCAGAGTTTCCTTTTGGTATGATGAAACTGTTTTAGAAGTAAATAGAGGTAACAATTGCCCCACATTGTGAATGTATGAAATGCTACTGAATTGTACATTTTAAAGTGATTAGTGGTTAATTTTATATTACATGAATTTTACATCAAGAAGAGAAATAGAGATAGAGACAGTGATGGATATATATGTGTATATCCATTCAATTTCAAGAAGAAATAGATAACTTGAATTGTCTTATACCTAGTAAAGAAATTGAATGGATACATATATGCATGGGTGTGTGTGTGTGTGTGTTTATCTATACAATTCAGGCACAAGAAAGAAGTACTGTTACATGTTACAACATGGATAAACCTTGAAAACACTATGCATAGTGAAAGAAGCCAGACACAAAAGATCAAATACCATATGATTCCATTTATATGAAACATCCAGAATAAGTAAATCCACACAGGCAGAATGTACACTAGTGGTTGCCAGAGGCTTAAAAGATACAGAGTTTACACACACACACATACATACACACACACAGCCAGAGTGTGAGGGTGGGGAGAGAAAAAGAGAGAGGGCACTAATTACCAATATCAGGAAGAAGAGATAGCACTAAATACCCTATAGAAATTAAAAGAGAATACTACAAACTAGCCATTAATTCAACGAAGTAGATAAAATGGACAAATACTTTGAAAGACACAAACTACCAAAATGCACTCCAGAAGAAACAGATAACTTGAATTGTCTTATACCTAGTAAAGAAATTGAATTTGTAGTTTAAAATCTTCCAAAAAAAAATTCTGGGTCCGGATGGTTACACTGGTGAAGTCTACCAAACACTTCAGTGGGAAATTTTCTCCTGACTTTTAATTCTATTTAAACTTTTTTTTTTTTCCAGAAAGTAGAAGATGAGGGAACAGTTATTTTGTTCAGCTAGCACTATCTCAATACCAAAAGCAGGAAAAGAAAATACAAGAAAAGAAATCTACAGACCAATATCCCTCAACAACATATTAGAAAACAAGCCTGGGCGCAGTGGCTCACACCTGTAATCCTAGTACTTTGGGAGGCCGAGGCAGGCAGATCACCTGAGGTCAGGAGTTCAAGACCAGCCTAACCAACATAGTAAAATCCTGTCTCTACTAAAAATACAAAAATTAGCCCAGTGTGGTGGTACACACCTGTAATCCCAGCTACTTGGGAAGCTCAGGCATGAGAATCACTTGAATCCAGAGACGGAGGGAGGAGTGAGCCAAGACTGTGTCATTGTATTCCGGCCTGGGTGATGGGGTGATGGAGTAAGACTCTGTCAAAAAAAAAAAAAAAAAAAATAATAATAATAATAATAATAATAAGATCTAGGAATATATAAAAAAGATACTATATCATGGCCAAGTAATGTTTATTTCAGGAATGTAAGGCAGATTCAATGATTTGAAAATGCATCAATATAATTCACCAAATTAACAGACTAAAATAGAAAATAGTGGAAAATTTTCTGCATCTTAATAGATGTAGAAAATTTTCTGCATCTTAATAGATGCAGAAAAAGAATTTGACAAAATTCAACACAAATTTGTGATTTAAAAAACTCTCAGAAGTCTAGGAATGTAAAGGAATTTCCTTAACCCAATGAAAGTGCCTACAAAATGTCTATGGTTAGCATCTTAATGGTAAAATATAACTTCTGCATGTTAAAATAAAACACAGATGTCCGATATTACTATTCTTATTCAACACTACCTTGGGAGTTCTAGCCAGTATAATAAGGTAAGAAAAAGAAATAAAAGACATACAGACTAGAAAGGAGGAAATTGTCTCTATTTGCAGATGACATAATTATCTGTGCAGAAAATCTCAATGAATCTACCAAAAAGCTCCTAGAACTAATAAATGAGTTTGACAAGATCACAGAATACCAGACCAATACATAAAAATCAACTGAATTTTTATATATGGGCAATGAATAACTCAAAATGAAAGATTTTAATACAACGTTGCTTACCATAACACACACACAAAAAGGGAATACCTATAAATCTAACCAAATATGTGTAGGATATGTTGCTAAAAAATATAAAATACAGATGAAAGAAGCCAAAGAAGATCCAAATAAATGGAGATATATAGTATGTTCATGAATTGTAAGATTCAACACTGTTAATATGTCAGTTCTCCCCAAACCGATCTATAGATTTTATGCAATCCTAATCAAAATCCCAGCAGGAATTTTTGTAGATATCAATAAGCTGATTCTAAAATTTACATGTAAAGCCCAATAAGAATAGCCAATAAGAATTTCTTTATTGAAAAAGAATAAAGGGTTCAGACTACCTCATTTCAAGCTTACTATAAAGCCACACTAATCAAGGCAATGGGTTGATTAGCAAAGTCTGATGCAAGGCAAGCAAATTGCCGCCTACCTACGTATCTCCAAGTCAGGAAATTGAGACCATCTGGCTAACATGGTGAAACCCCGTCTCCACTAAAAATACAAAAAATTAGCTGGGTGAGGTGGCGGTCACCTGTAGTCCCAGCTACTCGGGAGGCTGAGGCAGGAGAATGGCGTGAACCCGGGAGGTGGAGCTTGCAGTGAGATCCTGCCACTGCACTCCAGCCTGGGCGACAGAGCAAGACTCCTTCTCAAAAAAAAAAAAAATATATATATATATATATACACGGATTTTTCACTGAGAAGGTGGTGCCCCTAACCCATGAGTTGTTCAAGGATCAACTGTACAGAAAAGTTTAAAGAATGCAGGGCATTGCCTAACTGCCTCAGGTCTTTCCACCTTGATCATCATACTCTTTTGGCCTCTTTAACCCCAAACCTACTTTCACCTTTATTTCTCTTCTTTCTCAACTCGATACTGCTCTCTCATTCTCTGTCAGTTCCTAGCTCTATATTAAATTCGTTTTCATTTTTATTCACCCTTTCCTGTCTTTGTGCCATTATATCCATTCCCAATTGGTTGCAAAAGGAAAAACAGAGGTAATGAAAATTTAAAGAACACAATGTGTCCAGCTTAAGCAATTTACAACTGCCCCTGGCAACTTGCCCCTTGTCTTGTTACTCTGAATATTCCTTTCAAATATTTCACAAAGTATTCAGACATCCGGCTCTTACTATTTTGTAACTGAGAAATGCATTATGTTCTAGAGAGACAATTTATCTTGAATGCTCTCCCCACTATTTTTTATTCCTGTTAGAACAGTTCAAACATAGTTGCTTCATTTGTGTGATAGTCAACCAAACCTCACCACCCATTTACAAAGCGGCTTTGTAAAGCATTGATTTTTTTTTCATCTTTTGTTGTGGGAGTTAACTCTTTTTTCTTTTTTTTTCTTTTTTTTTTTTGTGTATGGAAACAAAGGGTAACTATGTTGCCCAGGCTGGTCTCAAACTCCTGGGCTCAAGCAATCCTCCTGCTTTGGCCTCCCAAAGTGCTGGGATTACAGGAGTGAGCCACCATGTCCAGCCTGGAAGTTAACTTTTATAAAGCAAAGAAAACAAAATTCCACCTTGTGTAATAGCGTGTATGACTTAAATTATGTATCAGTCTGTACTTGCAGGCACAAATTATTTAATATAAGTTAAATAAAATTGCTTTCCAAGTGTTTATTCTCCAATGATTTGGTGAAGACTAATTCCCATTTTCTAAATAAAAAACTGCACATGCTGGTAAGTCCTTTTCTGTAATTTTATTGATTTTCGTCTTTGTTTTCCTTCTTTATGAGAAACTCTTAGCATTTTACCTCTTAGGAATTTTCCTACCTGAATTTTTGGCTGTGCTAAAATAAAAATATAGGCTGCATTGAGGCACTATTTTAAATATTGTTATAAATATTTTTTAAATATACAACGTGCCCTTCAGAGTGATGAAGGCTTACTTATATAGATTCTTCCTTATTTGAAAATAATAATGACTATCACTTATAAAATGCTACATGATAGAAATTATTCTTATTAGCATACCACTAGTCTTCCAGATGAAAATGAAAAGTTAATACCTTTTCCAAAGTTACACAGCTAGCATTTAAACCTGATAGGCACAAACACATGATTTACACAGAATATTTTAAATGTATTCATTTGAATAATCTATTACTATGACAAATTGCCAATAAATCAAACATGTGAGGATTCCTTTCCTTTACTGTTTGTAATAGAAGATCAACCTAGTAATATTCATATCTCTATTTATAACCCTGATATACAGATAAGCAGAGGCTTGTATTAGAATCATTTGGTAATTCCCTGGAAAAAAAATTTGCATCACAATATAATTTTTTTAAAGAGCATCAATTTTGGATAAACAACTTTTTTCTTTGACTACTTGAGTAAAGATAATAATAATAATGATAGTTATCATTTATTGGGCTTTTTTTTTTTTTTGAGACAGAGTCTGGCTCTGTCACCCAGGCTGGAGGGCAGTGGCGAGATCTCCCGGGTTCATGCCATTCTCCTGCCTCAGCCTCCCGAGTAGCTGGGACTACGAGTAGCTGGGACTACAGGCGCCGGCCACCATGCCTGGCTAATTTGTTTTTTGTATTTTTAGTAGAGACGGGGTTTATTTTTAGTAGAGACGTGTTAGCCAGGATGGTCTCGATCTTCTGACCTCGTGATCCACCCGCCTCAGCCTCTCAAAGTACTGGGATTACAGGCGTGAGCCACCGCACCTGGCCTATTGGGATTTTTAATGAGCCAGGTATTGGGCTAAATCCTTTATGTACATTGTTTATACACAACCACCACAACTCTGTGTAGAAGGTATTCTATCTGGGTCCCAAATACCTGCTTTTAATCATTTCAGGAGAGTCATGACCTGGCTGAATACCAAAGCACAAACACCAAAACAACTGAATAAAGAAAATGGGAATAAAGGTCAAATACACTGGCTCATGCCTGTAGTACCAGCACTTACAGAGGCTGAGGCAGGAGGTTTGCTTGAGGCTAGGAGTTTGAAACCAGCCTGGGCAACATAGTGAGATCCCATCTCTACAAATAAAATGTGTTTTTTTTTTGTTTTTTTTGTTTTTTTTTGTTTTTTTTTTTAATTAGCTGGGTGTGGTTGCATGAGCCTGTAGTCTTAGCTACTCAGGAGGCTGAGGTGGAAGGAATGCTTGAGTCTAGGAACTCAAGGCTGCAGTGAGCTATGCTCATGCCACTGCACTCCAGCCTGGGTGTCAGACAGAGACTCTGTCTCTTAAAAGAAAAAAAGAAAGCCATTAATTCCTAGTAACTTGGTGTCAAATAGACTCCCAGTTGTTGTACTGAACTCAGTCAATATCTTTATTCAATTCTATCACTCTGAGTTTTTTCTTTTTCTTTTTTTTTTTTTTTTTGAGACAGAGTCTTGCTTTGTCACCCAGACTGGAGGGTGGTGGTGCAAACATGGCTCACTGCAGCCTGGACCTCCTGGGCCCAAGCCATCCTCCCACCTCAGCCCTTCAAGTAGCTGGAACTACAGGTGCACACCTTCACGCCTGGCTAATTTTTGTTCTTTTTGTAGAGACGGGGTTTCTCCATCTTACTAGGGTGGTCTTGAACTTCCAATCTCAGGTGATCCACCTACCTCGACTTCCCAAAGTACTGAGATTACAGGTGTGAGCCACTGCACCTGGCCACTCTGATTTCTTAATGTAGCTAAAAATCCAAGGAAAATTTTTGTCTAGTTTTGTCTAGTTTAATCAGTTCTAAAGTTTCTAAATCATTTGGAGGCACATAACCCGTACGTTACAAGAATTCTTAAAATCTCACTTATAAGATTAAGTGGTGATCACACCCACACATACTTGTACAAAGAATATGGTAATAAAGAATGAGAAATAATTGTAGTAATAATGATAATAACAATACAATAATTAAATATTAGGATAGTAATATTGGAATTGGAAGTTGTGCAAGTTGAAATGAAATTTCTGTCCTCAATTAAGAAGTAATAACTTTATATTACCTTAAAATATTAGAGGAAAAGCCATTTTACAAAGACTTCCTTCCCTTTGGCAAACTATTCTCCAGAATCCTAATAAGCTTTCACAGAAGATTGCTTATTATTCTTATTTTATTTACTGTAAGGTTCTAAGCCAAGAAAAATTATATGGGTCTTAAGTAGTTTTCCATAACAAACAGAAAAGTGTTGGGAGATAATTGTTAAAAAAAAAAAAAAGAACAATTAACATTTAAAATTTATATCAGTGGATTTTTGTGAACCAGCATTTAAAGTTTTCTTTGAATAATCTAGAAATATGTTTTCCAAAAATCCTAATATTTTTTATTGCATTTCCTATTAATATAAAAAAGAATATGTAATAAAAATTGAGAATATTTCACACCTAAGAGACATATGTCCTATTGGAAGAAGTAAAAAGTCATAGACAGAATAAAAATAAAATAATCATAAAAATTTTGGTGAGAGTTTCAAATAGAACAACCGTAAATAGTGCATGATAAACAACTAAAAAGATTTTATCCATAATGTGCCATCCAAAAACACCTTTCAGGTCTCTCCTGATTGACCCTGAATGAAAATCTCACTTTAGGTGACAAAAAAAGGTTCATTAATGTTGCTCATGCATTTCCACATAAAAATGGAATGGAATCATTGACTACAGGTAGAAATGTGCAAAACTACTCAAGACAAATATGCTGCTTTGAGGCTACACATTCACACCACTTTGTCTGCCAGCTCGATTTGTGAATTGGGCACTCATGGATAAAGGATATGTGATCTGAAAAAATAGTGTGTGTCTTTTAAAAGTCAGTGTCATGTAATGTCATTTCTTTTGGCAAAATTTATGTTACACGGTATTAGAGCATGGGCTGAGCTAATATAACATGATGCATTAAAAACTGCACATAACGATTGCTATATGTGTCAGAACAATGAATTGTTATAGCAAATACCTGTTCAGTTGTAAATAAGGTCCTCTGTGAGTCACTGACAGAAAGATTATATTCTTTTGTTGCCGATGTATAATTCCTATTGTTTAAAATGTGCAGCTCTCTAAACCATACTTTGTGACTTGTAGCCATTTAAGTTGTGTATTTAATACATACATACATATAATGACATGGCAAATTACAGAAAGCCACAATTGGAGGTATTTTTGTTCTCAAAAGTGTTTTTTCTCCAAAGAAGAGACATACACATGGAGCTCTAATGGATTCTGTATCACGTAGAAAATCCCTTTGGTTGCAAGTAATGGAAATCTCACGATCAGTAGCTCAAACAAATAAGATTTGTTTTTCTCACACAAGGTGATTAGAGATAGGCAGCTGCAAGTTTGGTTCAACAGCTCAATGAATGTGAGCTGTTGTTGTTTAGAGATGTGAGGATTGGCATCTCTAAAATTGTTGTCTTTCTGTCATAAATGAAAGATGAATTTTTAAGCTCCACTTATTCCATCTATTTTCATGAAAGAAGTGGGAAAGGCAGCTCCTCCTGGTATTTGTCCCTTTCATCAACAAATCCAAAGCATTTCCAGCAGCCACCTACTTATTTCCACTTGTGCCCAATTGCCCAGAATTATGCACCTGGCTACATCTAGCTACAAGGAAAGTTGAGGAAGTTGACCCTGCAATGGAAGCAAGGAAGAAGAGTATTGGGAATGGCTACTGGGGTGAGCCAGTTAATACACTCTGCCATAGGTGCCAATAACAACTTATAAATAGTGTAGAGGCCGGGTGTGGTGGCTCACACCTGTAATCCCAGCACTTTGGGAGGCAGAGGCGGGCAGATCACCTGATTTTGGGAGTTTGAGACCAGCCTGACCAACATGGAGAAACCCTGTCTCTACTAAAAATACAAAATTAGCCAGGTATGGTGACACATGCCTGCAATCCCAGCTACTTGGAAGGCTGAGGCAGGAGAATCTCTTGAACTGGGGAGGCAGAAGTTGCAGAGAGCCGAGATCGCATCATTGCACTCCAGTCTGGGCAACAAGAGTGAAACGTTGTCTCAAAAATAATAAATAAATAAATAACTAGGGTAGAAAGCACGGAATAAGGAAGGTTTTAAAAAATAATAAGTCCATGTGGGAAAAAATATTTATTTTTGAGGCAGGGTCTCACTCTGTTGCTGAAGCTGGAGTGCAGTGGGGCAATCTCGGCTCACTGCAGCCTCCACCTCCTGGGCTTAAGTGATCCTCCCACTTCAGCCTCCTGAGTAGCTGTGATTATAGGCATGTACCACCACGCCCAGCTAATTTTTGTACTTTTTATAGAGATGGGGTTTTGCCAAGTTGCCCAGGCTGGTCTCAAACTCCTGGACTCAAGCCATCTGACTGCTGAGATTACAGGCATGAGCCACTGCACTGGGCCAGAAAAATATTTAATGTTAACTTCTACTGCACACCATGCACAAACATGAATTCTAGATGGAATGTAGATCTAAATGTGAAAGTTAAAATAATAAAAATCTCTTTAAAATAAAACATAGATCTTCCTGATCTTTGCTTATAGATGAATATTTCTTAAATAGGATATAAAAAGCACTAACTATAAAGACAAAAATGTAGTAGTTAGACTACTAAAACCTAAATCTAAAACTGAAAACTTCTGTTCATCGAACACACTAATCAAAGAGTGAAAGGGCAAGCCACAGAGTTGTATTAGTTCCAGTTTCTGGTTGTTGTAAACAATGCTCCCATGAACATACTTGTATATGTCTTTTGGTAAACATGTGTAAGCATTTGTGCTGGATACTTGGAGAATTTGTGGGTCATAGAGTATGCATATGCTCAGCTTCAGTGGACTCTACCACTGGTCAGCAGTAGCAGTAGCTAGATGAGCCTTCATAGAAGAGAGCCCATTCATAATCCCTGTATTAGTTATCTATTGCCACATAACAAATTACCCCAAAAGTTATCAGCTAAAAACAAGAAATATTTATTATCTCATAGTTTCTGTGGGTCAAGAATTTGGGTACTGTTAAGCTGGGTCCCTCTGCCTCAAGTTATCTCAAGAGATTGCAGTCAAGATGTAGTGTGGGGCTGTGGTCTCATCTGAAGGCTCAACTCGGAGGGATTCTCTTCTAAACTCAATCATGTTGTTGTTAGTAGGCCTTAGTTCCTCATCACGCGGGCCTCTTTACAGGACTGCCTCATGACATTGCAACTGGCTACCCCCAGCATGAGCAACCCAAGAAAAAATGAGAAACAGCACCCATGATGGAAGCCCTTTTACTAACCTGATATCAGAAGTGATAATTGTCACTTCTGCCATATTCTCTTTATCAAAATTGAGTTAATATGGAAAGGAGATTACACAAGGGCAGGAACGCCGGGAGGCAGGAATTCTTGATGGCCATCATACAGGCTGCCTACCACAGCTTGCACCCCTGCAGCTATGACTACTCTGTTCATAGACCAGCACTGAGGTAGCTGAGAAGACAGGCTGTTGACATCCATAGGACAAGCCATCCTGTCCACTTGGTTATTAAATGTCTCCACAGAGGTAGATATTCTTCAGTGAGTATTAACAGGAGACACAAAAATCACATACTTTATGTGCACTCCTGGCCTCTTCCCTAGATTTCTTTTTCTGTGATTGCAAGTTTTGTTTCTTTTAGATCTTTGATTTCTAAGTCTCTCCCGGTGCCCAGGAGCATTTCTGGAGTTGTACCTCAAAAAGTGAGCACTTCTCTACCACAGTGGGCATGGTCTATATGATTCTCCCCTCTTAGGATTTACTAGAATCTTCATAGGCAGTATCCTCACCCAACAGATACATCAGCATCATTAGATCTGCTGGGTCATGGCAAGTGAGCTTGCACTGAAGCCTAGACTGGAAGCAGAGTCCACTCTTGATCTGTGTCCCATTCAAAGCTGGCAGCATTCTGAATTACTCAATGAATGAGTTGGAATGGTATTTCCAAGTGCAGTTACTACCCTACTTGTTCAGAAAGTGATTCTGGGGCCAGGATTGAGGAATGGGTAGGTCAGAAAGAGAAAGGGAAAAGCCAATGCAAAGGTGGATTATTGAGTTTGCCCTTGCTACACATGACTGGTGCTTGATTCCATGGGATCACCTGAGGGCCTTACGGAATGTGTCTTAGAGCCATCTGCTGCCTGCAGAACTAAAGGGGAGTCACAGATCCATAGGCTCCTGTTCCCCTGTTCTCCTGTTTCCTGTGTCATGGGTGCACATGGCTTGGGCCTGAAGTAAGGCACTATCATGTTTTACCCATGCAAAGCCTGAAAGTGACTAGGTGCCACTGCAGGGGCTCCAGGAAGAGGCAGGACTGAAAGAGTTTGAAAAGATGTACAAGTGGAAGGGAAGGAAGGGGATCTTTCTAGGTCTCTCAGGCATCTAGAGGTAATTATCAGAGATATTTCACAAAAATATACTTTTATCAATGATATTAATACTTCCTTATTTAAGTAATCTCTCCAGGGGTGTGTTCTCCAGTTGGCTACTTGGTTTTATTGAATAGAAATAAAATATGACAGTAACTGTACATTGAGTCCTGGAGCACTGCAGAAGGCTCCTTGCATACAGGTTGCTTCATAGTTCCAGGAGGATAAAAACATGACCAGTCTATTGTTTTTGTCAAAATTAGAAATCTATCTCAGTTCCACCCTTGATTTTTATTATATGTACTGTGCATCTACTAGGCACTGGGCATTAAGCTTGATGCTGGGGATACCAAGATGAATGTAATGTGGTCTCTAATCTTGAGGAACTTGGAGTCTAGCGGGAAAGAATGATGTGAGGGGATGGCAAGAACTCTGAGTTCACAGCCCAGTAAGTGTATGGGGAAAACACCTCTCATTTGTAAGGTAGTCTTCAGTGTTCTTTAATAAAATACAGTTGACCCTTGTACAACATAGGTTTGAACTGTGCAGGTCCACTTATATATAGATTTTTTTCAATAACAGTAACACTGAGTATGCCTGCCTCTGCTGCTTTCTTTTCCACCCACTCCAACTTCTTTCACCTCTATCAACCCCTCTTCTTCCTCCTCCTCAGCTTACTCAACGTGAAGACACAAGGATGAAGACCTGTATGATGATGTATTTCCACTTAATGAATAGTAAATACATGTCTCTCTCTCTCTCCTTTTTTTTTTTTTTTTTTTTTTTTTTGAGACAGAGTCTTGGTCTGTCACCCAGGATGGAGTGCAGTGGCGTGATCTCAGCTCACTGCAACTTCCACCTTCCAAGTTCAAGTGATTTTCCTGCCTCAGCCTCCTGAATAGCTGGGATTCTACCCCACACCTGGCTAATTTTTGTATTTTTAGTAGAGATGGGGTTTTATCATGTTGGCCAGGCTGATCTCGAACTCCTGACCCTAAGTGATCTGCCCACCCCAGCCTCCCAAAGTGCTGGGGTACAGGTCTGAGGCACCGTGCCCGGCCCCTCATGATTTTCTTAATAACATTTTTTCCTCTAGCTTGCTTTATTGTAAGAATACAATACATCCTATATATGACATATAAATATGTGTTAATTGACTGTTTATGTTATTGGTAAGGCTTCCAATCAACAGTAGGCTATTAGTAGCTAGGATTTTGGTGAGTCCAAAGTTATATGTGATTTTTGACTGCACAGGGGGTTGGCACCTCTAACCACTGTGTTGTTCAAGGGTCAACTATAGTGCCTCAGCCTTCCAAGACTGGCAGAGCAAGAATTATCACTCCGAGAGGAGATGCTAGACTTTTCTTTTTCACTCAGTGCTGTTAATCTCTCAGATCTCTTCAACCCTAAATCTCAAAGGTGGATGGACTTATCCCTTGTAAAGATCTTCATAAACTCATTCCTGTAGTTCCCCTGAGGCCAGGCTGGAATATTTAAACAGTATTCAATTAGGTTTAAGGATAACAGAACAAAAGGGTGCTAGACAGTGAGAAATGCAGCTCAGTTCGTTTCCATTTCAAATGCTGGAGGGTATCTCCCTGCCTAGATTCTGCAGGCCTCCCTACAGTTAGTACTCTCCTGAACTGACCTGAAATGACCTTCCGTCAGCCTACCTCCTCAGAGTCCAGACCCAAAGGAGCAAAGCCCAGAGGAAGATAGCATGTGTGGGGAGGTGGGGATTCAGGTTGTCTTAGTAGTCATCTTGCTGCAATGGGAAGTCTCTGTGACATTTTATTTAATGGAAAACAAAAGGATTTTTCAAACAGTACTTATTTACGTTCAAGAAATATTTATTAACTGCTGTGCATAAGGCTTTGCTACATATTGGGATACAGTGGTGAATAAGTCAAACATGAGTCCTTTTCATACAAAATTATGAATCAGACATGAATTCAGCATATCATTAATGACAATTTGTACATTTTTATATTCATATGTATGTGAATTCTACTGTGCTGTCAGTTTCTTATTTGGGACCTCTTTCCAAAATGACTTATTCATTTAACAAACTTTATGTTGACAAAAAGAGTTAAACTCTGTAAAATATTTCAAGAGATTTATTCTGACCCAAATATGAGTGACCAATGGGCCGTGACATAGCCCTAGGAGATCCTGAGAACATGTGCCCAAGGTGACCAGGTACTGGTCCGAGGTACCTCGGTGGCCGAATGTGCTTGGTTTTACACATTCTAGGGAGACGTAAGACATCAGTCAATACATGTAAGATGTACATTGGTTCAGTCTAGAAAGGTGGGATGACTGGAAACGGGGGGTCATCCAGGACATAGGCAGATTCAAAGATTTTCTGACTGGCAATTGGTTGAGTTATTATCTAGAAATCAGGAATCAATAGAAAGGAATGTCTGGGTTATGATAATGGGTTGTGGACACCAAGGTTTTATCATTCAGATGAGGACTCCATGTAACAGGCCTAAGAGAGAATAGATTGCAAATACTTCCTTTTTTTTTTTTTTTGAGACAGAGTTTCACTCTTGTTGCCCAGGCTGGAGTGCAATGGTGTGATCTCAGCTCACCACAACCTCCGCCTCCTGGGTTCAACTGATTCTCCTGCCTCAGTCTCCCGAGTAGCTGGGATTACAGGCATGCACCACCACATCTGGCTAATTTTGTACTTTTAGTAGAGACAGGGTTTCACCATGTTGGTCAGTCTGGTCTCGAACACCCAACCTCAGGTGATCCACCTGCCTTGGCCTCCCAAAGTGCTGGGATTACAGGCGTGATTCACTGCACCCAGCCTGATTGCAAATATTTCTTATCAGACTTACAGAGTCTAATCTATTGGTCTTAAGGTCACTTGTTAATGGTCAGCTGTGCTTGAATTCCAAAAGAAAGGAGGGTATAAAGAGGCATGTCTGATTCCCCCTTCCTTTTATGGGCTGAACTAGTTTTTCAGGTTAACTTTGGAATGCCCTTGGCTGAGAGGAGGGGTCCATTCAGATAGCCCAGGGTAGGGTGGGGGTTTATAATTTTATTTTGGTTTACATTAATGTGGGGCTTAATAAGTACCAGCGCTATCCTAAGCACTTTACAATTATTAGCTCATTTAAGTTTTTCATCATCTACACGTTACAGATGAAGAAACTGGGGCATAGAGAGGTTAAGTAACTTGTCCAACATTACACAGTAAGATGCAGAGCTGGGATTTGACCCCAGCCAGTCTAGTCCCACGGTTCACATTCTTAACCACTACCATAAACTCCTGAAATCTGAAACAAGTCTTTCTGATTTTTATCCTTAAAGGTGAGGCCAAACTCCTTAATCTTAACCCATAGACTCAAGAATACAATATAGAATGGTCGTCCCCTGGTATCTGTGGGGTATTGGTTACAGAACCGCTATGGATGTCAAAATTCATGCTTGAGTTCATACTGAAGTTCCCCAGCTGGCCCTAAGAAACCCACAGAAAAGTGGGCCTTGCCTATACGTGGGTTTCTGCATCCTGGGAATACTGTATTTTCCATCCATGTCTGGTTGTGGATGCAAAATCTGCCAATATGGAGGGCTGACTGCATTTATTGAGAAAACTCCTCTTCTAAGTGGGCCTGTTGCCAGAAAGTGGTCCCCATCCAGACCCCAGGAGCAGGTTCTTGTATCTCATGCAAGAAAGAATTTGGGGCAAGTCCACAAAGTGAAAGGAAGTTTATTTAGAAAGTAAAGAAATAAAAGAATGGCTACTGCATAGAGCAGTGGCATGGGCTGCTTGACTGAGTATACTTACAGTTGTTTCTTGATTATATGCCAAACAAGGGGTGGATTATTCACGGACTTTCCAGGAAAGGGGTGGAGAGTTCCTGGGATTGAGGGTTCCTTTCCTTTTTAGACCATATAGGGTAACTTCCAGGTGTTGCCATGGTATTTGTAAACAGTCAGGGTGCTGGTGGGAGTTTATTTTAATATGCTAATACTTTATAATTAGCATATAATGAATAGTGAGGACAACCAGAAGACACTTTTGTCACCATCTTGGTTTTGGTGGGTTTTGGCCAGCTTCTTTACAGCATCCTGTTTTATCAGCAGGGTCTTTGTGACCTGTGTCTTGTGAAACAAGTCCTGCCAACTTCCCATCTTATCCTGTGACTAAGAATGCCTAACCTCCTGGGAACAGAGCCCAGCAGATCTTAGCCTCATATTACCCAGCCCCTATTCAAGATGGAGTTGCTTTGGTTCAAACACCTCTGACATGCCTGCACAATTCAAAAATGTTGTTCAAGGGTCAACTGTACACACAGACATAGATAAACTCACAAAGTGTCCTCCAGAGCCTGGGAATGGGCCCGGATACACACAACAGCAGTAGCAACAGAGGTCTTTTGGCTGCTGACATTCACTGATTATTGATTCATAGTAAAGGCACAGATACAAATTAAATTAAATTACAATTAAAACAAAGAGAAGGGGGCAAAAGGAGGGAGGCAGAGTTGGGGATTGGGGGAAAATAGCAGGTATTTGTATTGGGAAACTTAGTTTGAGAGAAACTCCTGCAAATTAGCACCAAACTGAGCTCTGAGCTTCTTGAAACCAAAGCAAAAAAGGAAAACATGACGAGTTACATGGTTTTTTGCTACCTAATCAAAGACCATAACAGTAGCAAAAGCCCTAGCTTCACCATCTTTTGGTTTGTGGCTTGTAGCTGCTGTTTTTGTGTGTGTATATGTGCATGTCATTTTGCTTTGGTAAGTTTGCTATTGTGTTTTATCTACCCCTCCCTTCAGTATTTCACAGCGCTGCTGTGTCACTTGGAATTGCACTTCAGTATACCAGCCAGCAGAATAAAAATATTTATTGAATTTTGTGCCTACGGTGTACAAAACACAGGTGGAGGAGGTTGGGGAAGGAAGATTTATGGAAGACAAGATTCTTGCCTCTAAAGATGTTTATAATCCAGGATTTATAACTAGGAAGCTAAACAAAACCCTTGTGAAGGACCCAAACAATAATTTTAAACAGAAATATACTAAAAATAATGATGACTACTGGGTGACTCCAAAGCATCCAGGGAAGACCAAACAGGTGGGGTGAGTCATGGTAGACTTTGCCCAGTTTTGATCCTGGATTTAAAGTAAGGGCCTTGGGCTGGCAGGATAGAAAGGGATTCCAGGACCAGTCATGAAAGTGAAAATGAGTAAGTCAGGCGTAGGGAAGGAAAAGGACAGTCATATGGGTGTCCTTGAAGGATGGTACCAAGAAATTTTAAAAGGGGGCTGGGCTCGGTGGCTCGCGACTGTAATCCCAGCACTTTGGGAGGGTGAGGTGGGCCTCACTTGAGGTCAGGAGTTCTAGCCAGTCTGGCCAACATGGTGAAACCCTGTCTCTACTAAAAATGCAAAAGAAAAAAAAATTATCTAGGCATAGTGGAATGCGCCTGTAATTCCAGCTACTCTGGGGGCTGAGGCAGGGGCATCGCTTGAACCCTGCAGGCGGAGGTTGCAGTGAGCCGAGATCAAGCCACTGCACGACAGAGTGAGAATCTGTCTCAAAAAAAAAAAAAAAAAAAAAAAAAAAAAAAAAAAAAAAAAAAAAAGAAAAGAAAAGAAAAGAAAAAGAAAAAGAAAAGAAAAGCAATTGTAAAAAGGGCGATTTTGTCCTGTATTCCTCAGGAGACTCTCTCGGGAAGGGACTGCTAGAGCTCACTGGAGATGTGCCTCATTTTATGCAACAAATATATTTTTGAACATTTAAAATAGTCAAATGTCGTTCAGCATCTACCATGCGTCAGACAATGAGCTAGGTGTTTTAACCCTTACACCTAATCTGTAAAATGGGCATTATTATTTCCATTTTGCAGACTGATCAGCTACGAGGCTAAACAGCATACGTATCAGTGTTGTCTAGCTATTAAAGGGTGGAACCCCGAATGTAAGCCAGTTGGTCTGATCAGGAAGCCCAAGCTTTTGTGTGCCACACACATTCTTGTACGTTAAATATTTAGGATACACTAGAGATGATTATTTGAAGAAGTTTTATTAGTTATTTCCTTTGAAAGGCACATTATCTACAAACCTTCTTGCAGGGATTTGAGTAAAAGGGCAAGAATTTTCTTGACTGCATGCATGATGGAAGTTTATTTCATTACACATGCATCACTTCGCCCCATTTGACACCAGAAAATGGCATCGAAAATACCCTTAATACATTTTTTAGTCACTCCGTCCATTAAGCAGATAATCCCGCAAAGCAACGTCCCAGAGAGACATTAGTTTCCCCAAAGGCCCAGGCTATGGAGACCGGGATAGTGTAACTTACGCCTGAACTAAAAAGGAGGGCAGTACGAGAGACGGGAGGGAACGTTCCACCAGGGGTTAGAGGGCGCGGGCAGCGGACGGCGGGTGCGGGGTACCACCCTCCTGGAAAAAACCCGCCCCGCGGGGCGTGGCGGGGACGCCGGGCCGCGCAGCCTGCGCATGCGCCGGGGTGCCGGCCATGCCCATATAGCCACCGCCTCTGCGCGTTGCCCTCCACGGTTACCCCGGCTCTTCGCCCCTCCTTCTCGTGGCGCTCGAGGGACCATGGCCGAACCTCGCGTGAGACAGATCAAGATCAAGACCGGCGTAGTGAAGCGGTAAGGAACCGGGAGCGACGCCCTGCACCTCCTCTTCGTCGCCTCGTGGCGGCCTGCTAGGCTGAGCGGAGCGCAGGCCCGAGGCGGCCTCCGAACTCCAGGCCGCGCCCGAGCCCGCCGGCCTCGCACGCCGCTTCCCGTCCCTCTCCGTTCACTAGCTGCTCGGATTTGCGGCGAGAGTCGGCGATGGGCCGGTCTCTCGGCGTCCGCTGTGGGGAGGTGGTGGGCCGCGGCCTGGGGAGGTGGGAGGGCGAGCCGGGCCCTGATGCCATGCTTCCTGTGTGCGTGCGCCGGCGTCTCCTTGCTGAACTTGACCCGGGGAGGCGGATAGCAGATGTGCTCTCAAGTGGACTTGAAGGCAGGCTCTGAAGTTTAGGAGGACGCCAAGGATCCTTGCTTCGTCAAAAAAGAGACCGTAGTGGAGCCGTGTGGCCTAACATGGCTGGCGTGACTGGCAGGCTTTGAGAACTGGGCCTGAACTTCTAGCACACTCAGCAAACTTAATGTGGCTTCACTTTCTCCAGTCAGACTCCCCGAAGAGGCTGTGAGATGCTGTTTAAATAACTTGTGAACCAGAAGTATCTGAGACAGGCCTTAATTTAGAGTTTATTTTGCCAAGGACGTGCCCATGACACAGCCTCAGGAGGTCCTGATGACATGTGCCCATGGCGGTTGGGGCACAGCTTGGTTTAATACATTTTAGGGAGACCTCAGATATTAGTCAAAGTGTAAGGTGTACCTTGGTTCCCTCCAGAAAGTCGGGACAACTGGAAGGGTGGGGGGCATCCAGGTCATAGATAAGAAACAAATGGTTGCGTTCTTTTGAATCTTTGATCAGCTTTTCACTTAATACACAGTTTACATGTGAGGGGTGGAAGAATAGTCACTTATGCCTTAGTCTGCTAAATGAATCTGCGATTTTACATACACAGTAGGGCAGAGGAAGCAGATACCCAGTTGTCTCAGGTGGGTAGGGGGTGACTTTGAGTTCTGTCCTTTGTCCCATATCTGTGAAGATAAGCTATCAATTTCCAATGCCAGGGTGAAATACAACAGAACTGTTTTGGAATGAAGATCTTGAGGCCCACAGGAATTTCCTTGTGGGCAAATCGTCAGGGAGGTATGTAGCTTTTTTTTTTTTTTTTTTTTTTTTTTTTTTTTTTTTTTTTTTTAATCTTTATGACTGTCTTATTCAGAAATAAAATGAGAGACAGGTTTGCTTGATGCAATTCCTAGCTTGACTTTTCTTTTTGGCTTAGTGATTTTTGGGGTCCTGAGATTTATTTTTCCTTTCACAAACTCATGGGTAGTGCAGTCCTGTAATTTGCTCAAATTCCTGTAAACTAAAAAAGTTTACCCGAGACAGGTCTCAATCAATTTAGAAGTTTATTTTACCAAAGTTAAGGATATGCCTGTGATAGCCTCAGGAGGTCCTGATGACATGCGCCCAAGGTGGTCAGGCTACAGCTTGGTTTTATACATTTTAGGAGACGGAAGACATCAATCAATACATGTACCATGTACTTTGGTTTGATCTGGAAAGGCAGGACAACCCAAAAGGGGCTGGGGGCAGTTCCAAGTTATAGGAGGTTTTCCAATTGGCAATTCGTTGAAAGAGATTATCTTAAGACCTGGAATCAATACAAGGGAATGTGTCTGCGTTAAAATAAAGGGGCTGTGGAGATTAGGCAGATGAAGCCTCCAGGTAGCAGGCTTCAGAGAGACTAGATTTCTGATGTTTCTTATCAGACTTAAAAAGGTCCCAGACTCCTAGTTAATTTTCTGCTGGATCAGGAAAAACACCTGGACAGGGAAGAGGATTCTGTACAGAATGTAGATTTTCCCCGTAAGAGACATCTTTGCAGGGCCAATTCAAAATATGTAAAAGATATATATTTTAGAGTAAAATGCTTTTATTTCTTTCAGATCCTGCTAGTTGTCCTGTGATGCCATATTAGAGTAAGGCTGGAATTTGGTGTCTTATTGCTACAAAAAGCCTTAAGATCTGTTTTAATGTTAATGCTGCTCAATTGTTCCTGAGTTCCAAAGGGAGGAAGGTATAATGAGACAAGTCTGACCCCCTCTTCCCGTCATGGCCTGAATTAGTTTTTCAGGATAACTTTAGAATGCCCTTGGTTGAGAGGAGGAGTCCATTCAGACGGTTGGGGAGCTTAGAATTTTATTTTTAGTTTACTTTCCTGAGTGCTGGTAGACACTTCAGTGATCATTAGAACTTTGTTGTTCAGACCCAAGAGGAGCAAACTTTTTGATGAGAAAAGATATTCCAAGAGAAAAGATAAACAGCCTTCTGAAGAAGCAAGTTATTCTGTTGTAGCAATGTCTACTCAAGAAACCAACTGGCTTCTTCCTGTTTGCCTACCTTTCCTTTGTTTATTGGTATTTCCACCAGAGGAAGGACAAGGCAAAAGAGAGGATGAATTCACTTTTTAAGATAATGCTTCTGAGTTTTAGCACAGCATCCCACTGTACTTCCCTGGAAGCTTTATTGCCAAGGCAATAAGGAGACCATGTGAGTAGGAGTTAAATGCACAGCCATTTCTGAAGTGAGACTGCTTGGGTTCAGATCTTAATTCTTCCCTTTATTGTATGTTGTGGAATATATTACATTGTGCTGTGCCTCTTTTACCTTACTTGTAAAATAGCGCAAGGACCCAACTCATGCAGTTGTTTGCAAGAACTGCCTGCTGTACTGTTTAATACAGTATGTGGCAAATAGCAAGTGACTAGTAAATGTTAGTAATACTGTTTGGATTCCCATTTTACATATGAGAAACTGAGGTTTAATGAAGTTAAAAAAAAAAATTTTGTCTAAAGTCACACTACTAGTTAGTGGTAATACAAGGAAAAGGACCAAGGTTTCTTTTTTTTTTTTTTTGAGACGGAGTCTTGCTGTGTCGCCCAGGCTGGAGTGCAGTGGCGGGATCTCGGCTCACTGCAAGCTCCGCCTCCCGGGTTCACGCCATTCTCCCGCCTCAGCCTTCGAGTATCTGGGACTACAGGCGCCCACCACCACCCCCGGCTAGTTTTTTGTATTTTTAGTAGAGACGGGGTTTCACCATGTTAGCCAGGATGGTCTTGATCTCCTGACCTCGTGATCCACCCGCCTCGGCCTCCCAAAGTGCTGGGATTACAGGCTTGAGCCACCACGCCCGGCCCCAAGGTTTCAAATCTACAGCTTTCTTCTGTAAGCTACAGTGCTCCCGTAAAGAGTATTTTTAAAATTTGTAGTAGGAAGGGAATTGACATGTATGTTTGGAAATATAAATAATCTACCCTATCCCTCAGCTCAGAGTTCTTTTGTTCACTTTTACCAGACTTACTTGGGTTATGTCATTTTAGTCAGTATATTTGGCAGAACTATCAGGGTGTGTTGCAGAGTGCTGTAGAATGAAAGTCATGAGAAATGACTTCTAATGGTAGTTTCCCATTCATTTACTTACATGACCTTGACATTTCTCATTCCAGTGATCTCTACTAGTTTACAAAATTACTTAGTTCAAGTAGTTATATGCTTACAATACATATTCTAGAGAAAATATTCATTGAGATTATTATAAACTAAGTTTTTGACTTTCAGACGTTCTCAATGCTTATGTAAACTGCTTAGAAATAAATTTATCATTTTATGAAACTTGGTCATAGTTTACTATTATCTCAAATTGCTTATAAATTAATGGAAATGTCTCCCATACATTTTAAAATGACTTCTCTGTTGACATTTTGGGGTATAGCTTCCCACTTATGTATTAAAATGCAATTAAAGAAAAACCCCGGCCGGGCGCGGTGGCTCAAGCCTGTAATCCCAGCACTTTGGGAGGCCGAGACGGGCGGATCACGAGGTCAGGAGATCGAGACCATCCTGGCTAACATGGTGAAACCCCATCTCTACTAAAAAAATACAAAAAACTAGCCGGGTGAGGTGGCGGGCGCCTGTAGTCCCAGCTACTCGGGAGGCTGAGGCAGGAGAATGGCTTGAATCCGGGAGGCGGAGCTTGCAGTGAGCTGAGATCCGGCCACTGCACTCCAGCCCGGGCGACAGAGCGAGACTCCGTCTCAAAAAAAAAAAAAAAAAAAAAAAAAGGAAAACCCCTAAACTTTCTGTTTTAGCTGCTTATTACTCCCATTTTGCCTTGGTGTATCACTGTCTGACTCCATAAATATTGTCCCCTACAGTCTTTTTTTATTTTTCACCTGAAAATTATTTTACAGTGACTCTGCATCTTCTGCCTTAGTATCCTATTTTTATTTTATTTTATTATTACTTATTTTTATTTGAGTTCTGAGATACATGTGCTGAACATGCAGTTTTGTTGCATAGGTATACATGTGCCATGGTGATTTGATGCACCTATCGACCCGTCATCTAGGTTTTAAACCCTGCATCCTATTTTTAAAAATCTATATTTTATGTCAGCAAAGAAAAAAATAGATGAAGCAGCAATGGCAACATATTAATAATCGTTGGAGTGAATGATCATGGGACTTCATTATATTCTTCTGTACATAAGTTTAACATTTTTCATGATCAAAAGGGTCTAAAAGATACGATTTTTGCTCCTGTCTCCAAAATTAGTTTCAAAGATATCTTAATTCATGATTCAGACATGTTCTTGGTTTTGTAAAAGGGATTCAGTTCATTTTTTTTTTTTTAATCAATGGTTTAGAAACCTATTCTCAACACTCTTTTAAATCTGTTCTTGACACTGTTTCTGGTTAGATGTTCATTTTCCATAGCCCCATTTATCTTCGGAAGTCGCAACCTTTATTTGGAAGAAGAGGTTAAAGTCATTATTCATGCCCCAGATCCTTCAATTTTCTCTCTAGAAATTGAGAGCAACTAGAAATTATATTCTAGGTATTTGTCCTAGAGTTCAGTTTGGGTAGGCTATACTAGAAAGGGTGGATTAATTTAGTTTCTAATTAGATCTGCTGGAACACTTCAGGTGACTCAGAAGTTCCTGATAGTTGGTCTGAGGAAGAAATGTGGATAGGCAGGTTGAATGTTAGGGGAATACGGAAACAGGCAATAAGTAGATGATGGTATTTGGCATCAAGGAGATCCAGCCATGCGTGGAAGATGGTCATTTCAGCATGTTGGCAAAATGGCAAAGGTGACCTAATGGATAACAGCCCACATTAGAAAGTAGAAACAAGTTTCAGGGCCAGTATTTTTAGGCCCTGGGGAAATTGGCAAGAAGTTTACAGTGAGTGTCCTGTTCCTAGAGAAACTTTGTTACCTTGTACAGTAAAAGGCAAAGCATCTGATTTCTGGGAAGTGAGTTTCAAGAGAGAGAGGTTGGATTACTGGGAATAAAGAAAGAGTCTAGATACTAGGAATGGCTTAGAAGGTGAGAGTTGGACAGAATGAGGCTGAATTGGTGCTAAGTGTCTGACTCTGAGGGCTCCTTAAATATCTTCCTCCCAGCAACAAGATTTTAATAGTTTTATTGTTATTTTTAGTTGACACACACATATTTACAGGGTACCCTGTGATATTTTGTCACATGTATACTTTTTTATTTTTCCTGAGGACTAATTCTTGCTGTGAAACTAGAGAAATGTATATAATAGAGGCTAGAATGGTTATTTTATTATTATTATTTTTATTTTTTCTGAGACAGAGAGGCTGGCTTGGAGTGGTGTGATCTCGGCTCACTGCAGCTTCTGCCTCCTGGGTTCATCCCTGCCTCAGCCTCCCAAGTAGCTGGGATTACAGGTGCTGGCCACCATGACCGGCTAATTTTTGTATTTTTTAGTAGAGACAGGGTTTCGCCATGTTGGCCAGGCTCATCTTGAACTCCTGACCTCAGGTGATCTGCCTGCTGTGGCCTCCCAAAGTGCTGGAATTATAGGTGTGAGCCACCATGCCTGGCCCTAGATGGGTTATTATACTAAGATTCTTTGAGCAGCAGCTTTTGTTCACATGTGACTCACTGGTAGTTGGTATTAGTTGGCAGGTTTGGGTGTGTCTGGCTCTTTTTTTTTTTTTTTTTTAAAGATTTGAATCTGTGTTATTATCAGATTGCTAGACCTATTGATATCTGTGACAGGATCACAACTAATCTGGCA
The DNA here is from genome assembly GCF_007565055.1 of Rhinopithecus roxellana. Classification (NCBI taxonomy): domain Eukaryota; kingdom Metazoa; phylum Chordata; class Mammalia; order Primates; family Cercopithecidae; genus Rhinopithecus; species Rhinopithecus roxellana. The sequence goes on from NC_044551.1 coordinate 148,364,351, forward strand.
GCCCTAGCAGAGAGTTACCAAATAATACTCAGTTTTTCCCCCCAGCACAGAACTGCTGAACACTGTTTTTTTGGGGGCGGGCGGGGAGCGGGGGGATATCTAGGTGGCATCAATTATCCCAGTTTGCCTGAGACTGAGGGGTTTCCCAGGATGTGGTTTCACTGCTAAAACTGGGAAAGTCCCAGGCAAACCGGAATGATTGACCCTTCTTCTGTAACTAGCTAACATAGCTCTGTTTTATGTGTTGTGTGATTTATTTTGAGGCTATTTGCAGGTAGTACAACTGTGAGTTGTATGTTGTACCTTAATTTAAAACTTAAGTGCATGGTGTAAATGTGAATCATTGACAGAGTAGCTTTTATTCTGTATTTAAATTATTAATGATTTAGAAAATAATTTTTACTAAAGTAGGAGAAAATATAGAATTGATATTTTCTAAATGTGGTATTTCAGCTAAGTGACTTATATCCACCAAAAGTTTCCAAGTGGGATTTGTGTTTACAAAAAAGTTTGTTTTTTATTAGACTTGTGGTAAATTCTAGAAATTATTCTACAAGTAAAAAACACTCATAATCATTTAACATAAAAGATTATTTAACTTTAAAGCCAACTTACTTTCAATAAAGCCTGTTAAACTAGGTCACTGGTGAGTGAATGAATTGATTAAAAATACTTTCTTAAATATATCTTTTTATAACCATTTTGGATTGGTAATGGCTTAAAATCCAATGTGAACAAAGAATGTTAGGGCATTGGAAATAGCACTGACATTGGCCCGTAGTTTTCCTCTGATTAAATGAAAGTGACACCGGTAGATTAGAATGAGACTAGGACAATTCACACTGCAATTGTGTTAGTTTAACTTTAACAATCTTTTAACACTCTTGTTTAAATGTAGCTGACATACCATAATTACAAATCTGCAAGCCTTGATTATAGAATTTTACATCATGAACCTGTGGGGAAATTGTATTGATTTTTTTTTTTTTTAATAAAGCAAGCATTGTTCCCAAACTATGGCATCTTCCCGAGTTTGTTTATATCTGCATCTCTCATATACAACTGTGTATGGTGTATATGCTATGTGTAGCAGACATGAAGACAACATAAAAGGTATGTAAAATCTCTACACTATTAGTTCAATATAATACTGATATAAAAAGTGAAGAATGCAAATAACACATATACTTAAGTAGACATAAAGTTTCCCCCCATTAGCTTTAGCTGTGTATATACTTCTTATATTTAAAGCAATGATGCATAGAAGTATGGTGGAGAGTATGTGGGAGAGGTTAAGAACATAGTCCTGTAAATTATTCCTGTAAGATTTGCTAGCTTTGTTTTCTTTTCTCCTCTTTTGCACTGTACCCCATTGTTAAGTTCAGCCAGATGGCTACCTTCCTCCTTTGAAATTTAGCTAGTTCCTTTAGGAATTTCTGTAATGTATTCAGTTCTCCAAAGTGGTAGTCAGAGGCCATGTCAAAATGTATTGCAGGTGGTCAGCTCTTTACCACATTCTGCCAATTACTTGGCAAGTAGTTACTCTTAGGAGCAATATAGCAGGCAACCAGACGTCTCTGCAAACTGGAAAGGGAGAAGGCTAAGGCCTCTCATCATCACAGTTTTCCCAACACAGGGTATTTTATTTTCCAGGTTGAATGTGGAGATGAAAGATCCTTTGCCCTGTATGTGTATGGGTGTTTTGTTTTTTCATTGTATTTTTTTGTTTGGTTGGAAATTTTGAAAATCTGTAATAAGCAAAGTTGGAAAATTGTATTAATAATGCCAGTCTAAGACTCTTAAGACAGTAAATGCTTAGATATGTGATGTATGTGATATCTATTCTAGTATTCTACTTCCAGTAATACATTTATAAAATAATATAATAATGTTCTATTGTGATGTTGTTGTGTCCAAATAGAACTGGTATTTTTCTGTTAGTAACTTGTCATAGGTCTAACTAATCCAAAGATCACCATTTAGCAGCCACATTCAGAACCTACATCTTACTGTCTTTGAATCATCTGGTATGGTGTTGGCACATAATACTCAGTAAAAGCCTTTGCAATGAACAGATGAAGAAATGAAATCTTCCTTTATAAGGATTTTGAACCTGATTGGATAAGCAGTAGAGAGCCACTGAATCAATTACTGTATTACAGCATAATAGTTACTATAGTTATTTATTCTTGCAGTGAGAGTTAAACAGATGGGCTCCCAGGCTCCACTTACTACACATTATTACGTATGTGACCCTGGGAAAGTTACTTAGCCTTTAAAAGCCCCAGTTTTCTTAGCTGGAACATGGGGTTAATGAAAGTACCTTTTTTTTTTTGTATTGTTAGGAGAATTAAATAAGGTAATCATGTAAAGCACTTAGCCCAAATGCCTGATATGTAGTAAATGTTCAATAAATGCTAACTGCTCTCATTATTATCATTAACACCTATCTTCGTTCATTTGTGCTGCTATAAAAAAATACCTGAGACTGGGTAATTTATAAATAATAGAAATTTATTGCTTATAGTTCCAGAGACTGGGAAATCCAAGATGAAGAGGCCAGTAAGTGTCTGGTGAGGGCCTGGTCTCTTGCTTCTAGGATGGTGTCCTGAACACTGTCTTCACATGGCAGAAGGCATTAAAGGGCCCAAGGCTGTGTGAAGCCTCTTTTATAAGGGCCTTCATCCCATTTACAAGGGAGGAGCCCTCAATTCCTAATCACTTTCTAAAGGCCCCATCTCTTAATACTGTAGCATTGGAAATAAAGTTTCAGTGTGAATTTTGGAGGGATACTAACATTCAAACCATAGCAGCAGCAGCATCTTTATTACTTTTCTGTAGATTATCAACAGTGTGGATGAGGACTTAAGGATGAATGGTTACTGATCCCCAGGAGAGACCCTGGAACTTGCTTTAGTTTAAATTGTGATAAAACCTTGTGTTTTAGTTGCTTGTTCCGTTCACTGATTGTCTGTAGAGGGAGAAAGGAAGAGTATGAACCTTGTGTTTTTGAGTAATTTCTAAGACTTTGTAATGATCATCTTTCTGTGATCATTGCTGAGGCAGTGATTCCCTACCCCCAAGGCCCAGCAAAAAAAAATCTTCAGTTTATATCAATTATTTGTACTTTTAATGCTTAAAAAACACTGTGTCTGTATCATTAGTACAATGTGACAAGGCCAGTTTTGCTTTTTTATTGGACTATCATTAAGTTTATTGTAGGGAAGAGTAGTCAAGTGAGTTTTGGAGAAACTCAATCTGTAAATGATTCACACAATGATTACAAGACATTCTTAGAGTTCTAGTGCTGGATTATAGTTATTTCCAAATCCTCCTTAATGTTTTTTAACTGAGTTCTCTGTTTGTTGTTGTTGAGATCCTTTCACTTCCACAAGTATGTTATGGAGCTCTGTGTGTGTGCGTGTGTATTCTAACCCAGGGTTTATTTGTCTATAAAGGACATTGGAGCAAGTAGGCATCAGCTTTTTCATTAAATGTTCCTCAGCTTCTGAATAATACTAATGTCATGATTTTAATAAATCATTTGTTGCCTGAAATACATTTGTACTCTATGAAATTTTTGAAGACCTACAAGTCTGCGGAAGTGTATTTGAACTTACATTACTAGTATAGTATTATAATTTTGATCTCCAAATCTGCAATGTTAAGTTCTGAAGACAGTGCACTATATCAAAGTATACAAAGATTTTCTTAAGGCCAGAAAGTTCTTCACATCTTTTCAAAGGGATAATGTCTGATAATATCATTGCTTTTCATAGAATTGTTTTTCAACAAATAGACACTTAATAGATATTTGTCAATTGAGTTAAGGACTGGAGGAAACCAGAAAAGGGTTTATGAGGGGGAACACATCAAGAGACTGGAAATAAAAGTTTGCTTTATAAATAAAAGTGAGAGACTTAGAAATGGAGAAAGAAAAGAGAAACAACCTCTCTTAAGTAATAACCACCCTCAAATAATTAGACATTTTTCAGGATAGTATTTTTATTTTATTGGAGATATAAAAGATACGAAAATATATCAAGGATTTGTTTAAAAGCAACAATTTTACATTTTTTAAACTAGGAAGAGACTAGTCTATTGTGGAAAATTTAAAAATTATTACAGTTCTATCAAAAAGTTTTTGTAGTTTATCTAGAACTAACTAGAATAGACTCTTTAATTCTAGTGTAATAGAGGGGTGTGTGTTTGTGTGTTCAACTGCCTGATAAGTTACATAGACTAATCCATTCCAGGTTATTATTATTATTATTTTGTAACTTAAGAAAAATAGTAGGAACATAGGTGTGTTGAAATCTCATGGGGATTAGGTGGTATTTCAGGGAAGCAAAATAGCAAAGGTTTTGTCCCAGTCCTTAAGGAATTTGTACATTGTTAAGTTATGCAGTATACATGTAAATGAGGATTTATTCCTGGAACTTCAAGTATGAGTGCACTAATGTATTTTTTCATTCTCATTTTAATGGGTATTTAGTTTAGTTTTCTTTTTTTTTCTTTTTTATTTTTTTGGCCCTAGTTTTTCCCTTGTACAAATGGTGCTACAATGTACATTGTTATGTATGACTCTTAGAAGACATATGTAATGTTGAGTGAGCATAAGGCAGAAGTTCTCAAAGAATGGATTTCAGGTGTGTGGAAGTGTATCCCTTCTCAGCTATAAGGATGGCCAGGTGTGACCAAGAACAGCCATGAGATACATGGGGGAAGAGTCATTTAGACAGAAGAAAGAGAAAATTCAAAGACTTGAAAAAGGGAAAGATTGGCCTGTTTGAGGAGCCGCAACCAAGCGAAGGAGGGGAAAAGGGGTAGGAGATTCAGAAAAGTAGGAGGGAGAGGGTACAGGTCTTAGAAGGACTTCATGTAAGGACTTGGGCTTCAGATGTCATCATCTCTATGAGAGTTTCCTGGCTATGTCCAAAGTTAGTGCTCCCTTTTCTGTGTTCCCAGAGAACTTTGTAGTTTTCACTATGATAGTACTAAAAATACATTAAGCTATTTGTTCTATTTACTAGGCTGGTAGCTTCCAAAGTATGGCCTAGGAACCCCCTGGGGTCCCTAACACCCATTCAGGGGTTCTGCAAAATAGAAATTGTTTTTATAGTAACTAAGACATTATTTGCCTTTTTCACTTTCATTTGCTCACAATTGTACAGTGGAGTTTTTCAGGGACTATGTGATGTTTGATACTGCAACAGATTGAATGTAGAAGCAGATATGAGAATCCACCTGCTTTTTCAGACATAAAGATTTGCAAATATGTAAATAGTGCCCTTTTTCTGTTTTTTTTTTTATTGTTTTGTTTTGGAAAATAAGATTTTTTTCACAAAATAGGTTATTTTTGGTAACACTGTAGTACATTAATTTTGTTATTTTGAGTAAGTTAACATTTAAAATTTTCTAACTTTAAAAACAAATATGTTAAAAATTTGTTTTAATTTCTAATACAGTAAATATTAATAGAGATAATTCACATAAACAAAGCTCCTTGGGTAGAGTTCAGATTCAGATCACATCAGGCAAGATGTTTTCTTGTTTGGAATGGAGGATTTAAATTGGGATGGCTAGCAATGACTTTTGAGTTTTGTGGAAAAAGGAGACAGAGTTTTGAGTTGTTTTTGGATAATTCTAACAGAAGATAAGAAAGCACTGTAATACTCTTATTATTGGTGAATAAAGTGTTTCACATATGTATTTTATTATCGGCTGGGATTTAACCCTTCAAGTGCTAAAAGTATTTTTAAAGATAACCTTAGGAAAAAATTTCCCCAAATATATACTTGCTTCATCGAATTACATTGCAATTTTCTATAAATTAGTTGTTTTTTTTTTTTCTGAATACTGCTGTAAACATTTTAAAGATAGGTAAACAGAGTTAAAAATAAAGATGGGAGATTTAAGTGTGCTTTAAGGAATGAGTCCAAGTTATTTACCCCAACAGTGTTTTCTTTCTTTGGATACTGGTTGTATAGAATTGAATTAATCTTAATCCTTGGTTTATGCCACATACTCATTATTGGTCCATGCATGGGCCTCATTTGTTTGCTGTATGCCTGTATTTATTACTTTCAAGTAGTGTGTTAATAACATGAGCCCATCACCTAACACAAGAAGTAAAACAGTGATAACATCTAATTTTGTTCTGTTCCCCCGCCTGATGTAACTACTGTTTTTAATCTCGTGTTTATTATTACCTTACTTTTTAAAATATAATTTTTTTGTGTGTTACTAAAATGTGCTATTTACTTTTAGTTATTTTTTACTTTGTAAGAAGGGCGTTTTCTGGGACTTACCATTTTTCACCTATGTTGGTAGGATTTAGCCCTAAATTTTTGCTCTTAGGTGAAGTACATTTTTTTATTGTTGTGTAATATTCCATTGTTTGATAATACCACAATTTATCCATTCCTCTTATTGATTAGTGTTTGGAATGTTTCACTTATTAACTGTGTTTCTATGTACGTTCTTGTTCATGGCTCTGTTAATTATGTCTGAGGGTTTTTCTTGGGTATATACCCAGGAATGAAATCGTTTGGTCATAAGTATGAATATTCTACTTGTAAGATGCATGTCTTAGTTCAAGCTGCCCTAACAACCTACCATAGACTGGGTGACTTATAAATGACAGAATTTATTTCTCAAAGTTCTGGAGGCTGGAAGTCTGAGACTTAGGGTGCTAGCATGGTCATATCCTGGTGAGGGCTGTCTTTGGGTTAAGGATTACTGTCTTCTCATTGTATCCTCGAGTGGTGGAAAGAGATCTGGAGAGCTCTCTGAGGTCTCTTTTAGAAGGGCACTAATCTCATTCATGAGGGCTCCACCCTCTTGATTTCATTACCTCCCAAAGACCCCATCTCCTAATAGCATTACATTAAACGTTAAGATATATGAATTGAGGCATGGGGGTTGGGAGGAAGGGATGGGCACACAAACATGTAGTCCCTTGCAGTGCCAAACTTCCAAAGGGATTGTACCCTTTTGTGTTCCCAACTGCATTATGTGAGAGTTCCTTTCATTGATCCACATCCTCTCCAAGGCTTGATAGACTTCTTAATTTTACTCCATTATACTATCTTTGTTTAGGTTTGCATTTTGGAAAAAAATTGTTTTGCTTATCTTCTTAAACAAGCATCTCCAAGATAAAAAGCGAAAGAAAAAGAGAGAGTGTGAGGCTCCAGACCCACACCCACTCACTTAATCATCTTCTTCTGCCTTGTTTAGAATGATGCACGTATATACCTTAGACAACCCAGAGTTTTTCCCTGGTGGAGAGGGGAGTCTTTCAACCCTACCTGTTTCTAGGACTGTGCACTTAGTGAAGGTTGTCTGGAGAGTGAGGGGAGGCCTATAGATAGTGGTTTGTATACTGTGTCCTGAAAACCCTCTTGGTGCTCTGTTTTTCAGGAGCTGAAACCAAAGAATGCCAATAATAATACTTTTTAAGTGGTTCTTTTCATTATTGTTAATTAGACTTATGGTACTTTGAGTTCTTAAGTTTGGCATAGCATTTCTAAAGAAAGATTGAATTATTGGTAATGTTGTTCAATTTTTAACCTAATACCATGTGGTTTATAATTGTGAATGCCATAGATTTAAAAATCTGGCAGATGATACCCCTAATCTTCTCTGCTTGTCCCCAGTACTACTGCCACAATTAAAAAGTACTATTTTCTTAAAAAAGAAAATAAATAGACCTTACAATTAATATTTTCATTTTCTACATATTAATCTTTTTAAAGTATGCTAGCTTTTTTAGTATTACATTAATTAGAAGTGGTCTCAGGAGACAACTTTGTCTTTTATTTTAGTTTATAAATAGAATAATTCTAATACATTTCTTTTAAATGGGCAATATGGTATATAGTATTTGGCGATGACTGTCTTCATTGCAAACATCTAGTGAACACTCTGGCTACTTCCACAGTCATTTTTATTTTCTTGATAACTACCTGTATTTTCATTTCAGTATCTGCTGTCCTTCCCCACATGCACATAGCCTGTGTTCTTTGAAGGAAAGTGCATCACCTACAGCAGCTTTGGGGGCCTATCAGACTTACTAAAGGCATTCAATTTTCCTGCCCACAGAAACTGATTCTGCTTGGTCATGTGATTTGGGATAATCTAAACAGGGTACATTTCAGAACTCTTGCTTAGAATTCTGGGACAGAAGTATTAACCTTTCCCATGTAACTCTGATTGCGGCTGTGGTCTTCTTTTAGCACTAGGGCATCTGGCCTTGGGAGGTAGCTTGTATTATAAATAGCAGAGTGAAGAGACAAAAAGAAAGTTATTGATGGAAACATCTTGTTGGACGACTGGATCAGCCAACCTTCAAGCAAGTCCTCCCTGCATTTTAGTTATACTAGCCAAAGGGGGAAAAAAGTGATTAAATTCCCTGAATTGAAAATGTGTTACTTGTAGTAGAGTATTAATTGAAATAATTACTCAAATTCCTAATTTATGAATACCTATGTATAATGTAAAGAGTGATTTTTCCTTACTAAACTGGCTAGGGATTTACTTCCTTCCCTCCTATCTCTTCTTTGGTAAATTCTGCTGTTGCTTTAGGTTCAGCTTCTGCCTTTCAGTTTCCCTCCATTTCAGTGTCCTATTGAGGTCTGATCCTCTGTATTAGAAGTAGGAAAGATAATCAAATTGCTGTCTTTTCTTCAGCCTTCCCCCTCTTCTCTCAACTCTTGTCCAGTTCAGTGCTGTTCTCTGATTAAGGAGGATAAAAGAGAGAAGGAAAAAAAAACAGGGCAGATAAACCTGTCTTGCCTTGGAATCCCAACCATTTATTCTCAAACTCGGACATTGCTTCTGTTCTAGTTCCTCATCTTAGCTCCTAGGAGATAGAAGAGTCACCACTTCAATGGCAAGGACTGTAATGAATTAGAAGGCCTTCTTGGCATCTAAGTTGGAATTCTGAATTTTTACTTATTATGCATACTTATATTGTATAAGTATACATACTTATGTAAAGTATACCTAGTATTCTGTGAATCATGTTTCATGCCCATTGAAACACATTAAATAGGCTTTTGTGGGATGCTTCTGAAGTTTAGCACCAAGTGTAACATTTTTCCTATGGAAAATGCCTACTGAGATGCCTAAACACCTCACATTAATAGGCATCTTTGCAGTATAACCAAGTCTTTAATTGGAAAATGCTTGGATTATATTGTGTAATAACTTGATTTTATGCTTACTTTAAATTTTTTGTCTCTTGCTTCGATGTGGAAACCAAAATAAAATTCAAACGCCACCCACAACCATCTGAATGGACTCCCTCCTCAGCCAGGGCACTCTAAAATTTAACCTGAAACATTGGATTGGGTCAGACCTTGACGGGAATTAGAGGTCGGACATACCTCATTATATCCCTCCAGCATTAACATCAACATAGACCTTAAATCTGATAAGGAACAATTACAATCTATTTTCTCTGAAGTCTGCTACCTAGAGGCTTCATCTGCATGATAAAACCTTGATCTCCACAACCCTTATCTTAACCCAGATGTTCCTTCCTACGATAATAACTCTTTCAACCAATTACCAGTCAGAGTATGTTTAAATCTACCTATGACCTGGAAGCACCCCCACTCTTTGATTTGTCCTGCCCTTCCAGATCAAACCAGTGCAAATCTTACATGTATTGACTGATATATTATTGTTACAGTAGGTAGCTATAGCCAGGCATTAGCTGGACAGGAAAGGGCTTCCTCCCTACCCACCCACCAGGAGTGTCTGGTGACCATCAGGTGATGGTTCCCCAGTTATCACACTGCCTCTCTAAAAATGACAATTGTCAGTTGGTGCCAGGGAGAAGCAATTTCCTGATGGCCCCTAGTTGTCACACTGAAGTGATAATTGATCACAGGCAAGTAAAACTCCAGAAAAGGGCTTGTACAGCAAAAAAAAAAAAAAAAAAAAAAAAAAATTAGGTCTCAACCAAATTTTGGGACATCAGGGATTCTCTGAAGGGGGCGGTTCCTAGGTTAGCCAATTGTCCTATTGATTTGAGCCATAAAGATAGCCCAAGCTGGTACCAAGCACGGATAGATTTGTCAAAGATCAGGGCCACCTCCACTCAGAATCCCTCTGTGGTTACCAAATGTGAACCCAAAATATCTGAGACAAGTCTCAGTCAATTTGGAAAGTTTATTTTGCCAAGGATAAGGATGTGCCTGTGACACAGCCTCAGGGGGTCCTGATGACATGTGCCCAAGGTGGCTGGGGTACAGTTTGCTTTTATATATTTTGGAGAGATATAATGTCAGGGGTAGAAGGTATCTGAGTCTCATGGCACCAAATATGTTAGGGGTGGCAAATCTGTACGGGTCTGCAGCAACCTCAGTTCTTGCCTCCTCAGAAGAAAGAATTCGACTGAAGGGCATAAGGTAGAGAAAGAAAATGAGGCAAGTTTCAGATGCAAATGGTAGTATACTTTCTAGACACTTTTGTACATTGCATTTTTTGCACTTAACATTATAACATGTAGAGACTGCGAAGTATTCGGAATGGACATACCACATTTAAAAAAAACTAGTCTTCTGTTGATGGACCTTTATATTGTTTCCAAGGTTTTGCTGTTTTGGAAAATGCTACAATGAATTTCCTTGTTTGTTGTTTTACATATTGGCAGATTTATCTGTAGAATAAATTCCTGTAAGTGCAATTGCCAGCTTAAAGTGTACTATGTGTATTTTACATATTGGGAGATATGGGCAAGTTGGCCTTAAAGAGCTCTATTTACTATTTATAGTTCTACTAATGATTTAATACAGTATTTTGTTAACATGGCCTTTTGGTCTGGAAAGAATTAGACTGTAAGTACAGTTGAAATATCAGAGAAATTAAGACAAAGTTAGGTATGTCATAAATACATGAAATATGTGTAGATACTAGTCCATTTTATCATTTGCTACCATAAAATATGTACACATGTATTACAAAAAGTTAAAATTTATCAAAACATACACATAACATGCATAGTGGTTGAGAAATGTAAACAAATGTAAAGATGCAGTATTAAATTATTAAACATAAAATAATTGTAGTCCATACTGTACTACTGTAATAATTTTGTAGCCACCTCTTGTTGCTGTTGTGGCTCACTCCGGGTGACACTGATGGCCTCCTTGTGAACAGTTCATCTCTTCAGTAAATTGTGTTTTAACAGTAAAAAGTGATCTCTCTTGGTTCTCATGTATTTTTCATCATGTTTAGTGCAATAATGTAAACCTTGAATGTAAATCTTGAATAATACCATGGGACCCACTAGCGATGCTGGGAGTACTCCAAAGAAGCAGAGAAAAGTCATGATATTACAAGAAAAAGTTGAATTGCTTGGTATGTACCTGTAGATTGAGGTCTGTGACTGCAGTTGCCACCATTTCAGGCAGAGGGTTCGTCTTGTAAACAGGCAATGTAAACTTAAGCTGTTGGTAAACACAGTACAATATTGTAAATGTATTTTCTCTTCCTTATGATTGTCTTAATATTTTTTCTCCAGCTTTATTGTAAGAATACAGCATGTAATACATATAACGTACAAATATGTGTTAATTGACTGTTATTGGTAAGGCTTCTGGTTCACAGTAGGTTGTCAGTAAAGTTTTTGAGGAGTCAAAAGTTTTATGCAGATTTTCAACCATGACGAGGGTCAGCATTTCTAATCCCTTTCCATTGTTCAAGGGTCAACTGTATAAGAAGTGGAAATGCCCAAGTGTGTTCAGCTGTTTTAGTAAAGTACTTTCTACATCGTTGCAAATTTTAAGATAAGAACAAATTAGGCCTGCAGAGATGCTTCCCTATTTAAATTAATTTCACTTTGAATATAGTTCTAAAAGGAGAAAATCTTAAAAAAAAAAAGAAAAAAAAAAAACCTAAATCGTAGAGCTGATGGAGTACCCCTTAGAGATTCTTAGATATTCTCATTTTCTGTCTCTGAGTCTTTCACTCCCCCGTATTCCCCTCCCGCCCCCTATATTTCTCTCTCTACAAACACACAGAAATAGAAAGAGAAGTAGGTGGTAATTCGTTTGCTCAGGATTACCCAGCTAATTACTGGTAGAGCCAGAACTGTAACAGGAAACATTCCATATTACTACATTACAGTTAATTCACAGATGTGGATTCCTCATAATGGCTTTTTTGTTGAAATTTTTTTAAGTCTTAGATTTTATTTAGCGTTTAGTCCTGATTTTTTTCAGTTTTATCATTTGAATTTCAGTTTTTAAATAATTTTGTGATAGCTGAAGAATAACCATTTGTTATGCTAGAAACTAAGTTAGCTTGGTAAGCAGTTCTGCATTAGTGATCTCAAGAGGCTTTGCATATGAGTTGCTTTCGTTTCTGAGAAGATCATCTTGATTTTTCCCCTTTGGAGAAATTTTGGAGACTATGTTGAATATTTTTGAAAATTATAAAATGAAAACAAATTAATCATACAGATATGCTGAACAAGTTTCCTTCTGAATGTAGTCTTAAAAGGAGAAAACATTTTTCAATACAAATCCAAAATTCAAAAATCTAAAATCTAAACAAAAATACAAATCTAAACTTCATGTTTCAAACATTATTGCCAAAGTATCTAACCGAATAGAATAAGAAGCAGCAGAAAAATCTTTAAAAGACCAATAGCACCTTGCTAGCACATTGCTAATAAGAACTAATAGGTACTTAAACTGATGAAAGTGATTCAGACAACAACATATTAACCCCCTGCTGTGCCCTGTTTTAAGCTGTTAATAGACATTACTCTTTTAAAGAAAGACTAACACTTCTATATTTGTTTTCTAAGCTTTTGGTACATTAGTGAACTGTTATAGACACTTGCCATATCTGATTCTTATAGCACAGTACATTTTCCAGAATACTTTTTAGGAATGCTAACTGCTCTAAAAGTTTAGATTTCATGTGGTCTTTTAAAAAAAGAGTTCTTAATGTAATAAATATTTTATATTACATTTTGATTCTTGTAATTAAAATTTTTTGTAGAAGTTATATGAAATGAATAAATGCTATTATTTTTCACTGACAAAGACAGTGTTTTATGTAGAGAAGGTAGTAGTTCTTAGATTTGATTTTTTTCAATCACATAGTAAGACCAGAATTTTCCCAGGTTTTTTAGTACTATCATCTATGAAATTATAAGTATTGGTTGTTTTCCTGAAATAAATTTAATTTTTAGAGATTTGTCTGGTAAGTGTATGTATGTATGAGGAAGGAGGATTTTTAAAGTGTAATTTTCTTAAAAATGTAAGTAAACTTTTAATGCTGACTCCCTCCATGTTAGAGTACTAGCTTAAATTTTTGTTTAGGTGCATTACTTTTATAGCACTTTAGAGAAGTGCTGTAAAAGACTTTGGTCTTTTAGTTTTTGCTGTTTTATGTTTTCATAGTAATTTCAAATATAAAGCTATTAGAAATTTGGCTTGGTTTTTAAAACAATTTTATCTTGAGGAAACTGCATGATATAAGTAAATGTTGAAGAAAATGTTGGTTGGATTGATTAATATTATGATGTATATGATTTGGATAAATTAAGACTTTACCAAAAATTTGGGGCTTTGGTAATTCTTTAAAAATAAGCACAGTACTTAATCTGTGGTCCAGATGGTACATTTGTAAATGGTTACTATGGTAGTAGTAACTAAAAGTCCCTGACTTTCTTCACAAGGGAAAAATCTTTTCCAATAAACAAAGTTGAACAATTTTGGTGAGTGAACATGTGAAATGATAACTAGTACATTCCCTGTCAGCTGCTAATGTTACTGCCAATCTAGACTATGATAAATTTTCCCAAGCCTGAGATTTTCTTCACTGGATTTATTTCAACAGGTATTTATCGAATATCTACTATGTATAAAGCATTATATTAAATATTGACCACTGTTCACCAGAAATTTGTTACTCAGTTTTTGCCAAAATTGGCCCCCATACCATCACCAGTTCTTAGCTGAAAGAGCATTCATAAGTGCTGTTTAACACGTAATACGTGATACACCCTAGCTTAGCATTCCTTAATATCAGATATTCAGGTTTATACTCATTGTGAAAATTCAGACTAGTTTCTTCCTTATATTATGATAAAGTTGTGAAATTAGTGATACTTATAATACATTGTTACTAAGAAAAACTAAAGTTGTGACTAATTTTAGTGGCCAAGACAGTACTTTGAATTACAAATAAGTATTACAGCATTTCTTTGAATTGCAAATAATATATTTACAAAGTACTGCCTTGAAACTAATGAGTGATGAGAAAAATGCTGAAATAAGAAAGGCAATTCTTTTATAATTATAAAAGTAAGGTAATATTACTTTTATACTTGATTTGTTGAATACTAATGTTTTCTGCTTCTAAAATCTCCCTTCTCTACCTCGTGCCCCCAGCCTTTTCTTTCTTTTGCTTGTTTTGGCAACTTAAAAAGGCATGGGAACAGCAACATTAGTTGAAATTTATTGAACTTTCACTGTGTGCCATATGTACATTAGCTAGGCGCTTCATGTATATGTCATTTAACCTTCACAATACTTAATGTGAAGTAGTTGCAATGACCCACATTTTACAGATGAAGAAATTGAGTTTAAGTGAGGTACCCAAAGATACACAGCTGGGAAGTGGTAGAGCCAGGATGAGAGCACCAATTGAGTGACACCAGCCTACTGGCTATACCTTCTTATACTTTGACAAATTTATATGAGAGGAAACTCATATAAATGTGGATGTGGAAAGGTGAGTAAGAGGCTGGTCATGGTAGCTCACGCCTATAATCCCAGCATTTTGGGAGGCCGAAGTGGGCGGATCACTTAAGAGCAGGAGTTCAAGACTAGCCTGGCCAACATGGTGAAACACCGTCTCTACTAAAAAAAATTAGCCGGATGTAGTGGTGGACACCTGTAATCCCAGCTCCTTGGGGGGCTGAGGCAGGAGAATCACTTGAACCCGGGAGGTGAAGGTTGCAGTGAGCTGAGATTGAGCCACTGCCCTCCAGCCTGGTGACAGAGCGACTCTGTCTCAAAAAACAAACAAACAAAAAAAAGGTGAATAAGACATCCCGTTTTCTGGAAACTGAGAGAAAGAAGTCCTGTAGTTAAGGACAGAATGCTTTATGAGGTCAGAGGAGGTTATGACAAACTTCCTCTATGGCAGTTTTTCAAACTTGGCACTTTTGATATTTTGGGCTAATACTTTGTTGGGGGCAGGGAAGGCTGTCCTTTCCATTGGGGTATTTAGCAGCATCCCTGATGTCTACCCACTAGATGGTAGTAGAACCCTCACTACACACAGTTGTGACAAGCAAGATTGTCTCTAGAAACTGTCAAAACTACCCCTGTTGAGAACTACTATTCTAGGATTAGGGAAGGGCTTATCACAGGTGACATGTGAGTGGGATCTTGAGATTGAATAGAGGTCATGTTTTAGATAGAACCATAGGTATGAGGGCATGGAGGGTGTGAATCAGTATGTTACATTTGGGAGGCAATAACATGTATGTGATGGCTGGAGTGTTTAGGGTCTGTGGAGTGGGGAAGTTAGTAAGACATAAAGCTGATAAATTGGGACTCAGTTGTGTATGTCATACTATTAATAAGTATAGATTTTTTTTTCTATAGGTATTAGGGCACCATCAGAGGTTTGCAAGTGAGTAACAATCTGGATGGTCCACACCGTATTTAATTGCCTCTTTGGATCTTCCACTAGAGTGTAAGTTCCTTAAAGGCAGAGACCACATCTGTCTTATTTACCATTATATGCCTAGTGCCTATGATGGTACCTGGCACAACTTTGTGAAGTAGGAAGGACAAAAATAGGGAATTTATAGATGTGAAAACTTCGAGAAGAGGTTGTGGTGGTCATGAGAATGAAATTTGAAGACCTCCGTATAAAGGGAACATAATTAACTAAGGGCCCCAGCTACTAGATTGTGAAATCCGTTATTACATTTGTCCCAAGGCCCCTGCACCCCATGAGCTGCTGCCAGCCAGAGACTGGGTGCAGCAGGGATACTGAGGCCTTCTCCTGGGAGACATGGGATTTCCCTGACGGCAGACTTTAACTGTAGGATTCCCAGTGCTCTTGCTGAACCTTCCTTCAACTGCAGGGAAGTCTAGGTTGCTTCTGCCTAACCTTTCCCCACTCCTATCTGCACCCAGGGTCAGAATTGCATTGTAGTTTGATGACTAGCCTTCTCTAGCTTCCTCTTCATTTTCTGTTCTCATGGATATTTGCCCAGATAAAATCCTTGCCAAGTTTAGTCTCATCTTAATGTCCGTTTCTCCAGGGATTGACTAACATACAGATTAAGTGACTTTCAAAGGGCACACATTTATTAAGTAGCAAAATATGTCCTACAATCTAGAATTTAGGTATCTTAGTCCATACTTCTAACCACTATATGCTATCCATTAGTAAGGCAGTAATTTATGACACTGGCATTTATTTCTCCTAACCGGTATTTTGAGTCTAATGGTTTGATAAAATGCCTTAGCTTTTGTAGTTGATTATCAAATCTTTAAGAATTTCTGATTCCAGATTTTAGTCATATTAAGAATTTTCTGGCTCTTGCTCGGCATATTGTAGAAGATGGCGTGGGACTGGGTCAGACACAATAGATAATTTCTATCTTGTTGAGGGATATGTTCAGAGATCTTTTCTAATCCCCAGACTTGGAAACAATGATTTTCTTAGATCCCTTTACTTACTATTATTACTAACAGTAGCAATTGACCTCCATTTTTGGTTTTTTTTTCTCAAAGAAACAATATAGGTTTTTGTTTGTGTTTTAATTCATTAACTAGAGTAATACCAAACATAAGGACAAAACAAAGAACAGAAAAGCTACATTGAGATCAAGTGTTGGATAGTTATCAGACTCATTCACCATATTGATGACTTGTTCTTGAATACCATCTTCACAGCTCATATAGCCTTTGGAATTGTATTTCAGCAAAATTAAAATTATATTACCTGAACATTTTGGTATATTTACTGAAAGTTAAGTCTTCAAATGTCATTACTCTTTCAGGCCATTGACATACAGGAAAATGTCGAGGGCCTTCTACAAATGTAATTAGTTTTTTCTTTTCTCTACAATAAAAAATGTTGACTTTACCTAATTTTAATTAGAGATCTTAGAACTATGAAACAGCATTCAGTTAGTAGAAAAAATATTTAAAATTTTCTATTTTTTTATTTTATGGCCAGTAAATGTTGGGAGAAGAAGGGGAGGGATGAGGAAGAGACAAAATTAATGAGGGAGTCGGGTGCAAAAAGAAGGACTACTTGTTACAGGTTGAATATTCCTTATCTGAAAATCTGAAACGTCCCCAAATCTGAAACCTTTCTGAGTGGCCACGTGGCACTCAAAGGGAATACTCATGGGAGGAATTAGGATGTTTGGATTAGGGATGCTTAACTGCTAAGTATTATATAATGCCAAAATTCCGAAATCCAAAATCAGAAACACTTCTGGTCCCAAGCACTGTGGATAAAGGATACTCAACCTTTATTTGCTTTAGCCTGTGGGCCTCAGGTAACATTTCACTGATTTTTCCCATTAAAGGGTTGAGTTCCTTAAGAGTGATAAAACATGTCTTATTTTCTGTGCAGTCTCCAGAATGAAGAATCATGCTTTGAACTTAGTAGTTATTCATGAAGCATTTGACTCCTAAATAGATGACTGGCTGTTCAATCAGTGATCACAGTTTTTCAAATATTCTTCTCCTCAAATATTAGAGAGAGTACTCTGATTGGGATATTTAGAGTAGCTCAGGGTAGTTCTTTCTCCCTGAACTATATCAGCAGCCCAAGTGAAATTGAGCCAAGGGCCAACTCTGGACTCAAGCCAATTTTCCTACTCTTTATCGTTGACTTGGTAAATATATCAATTTTTGAATATAAAATCTCCCTTCAGGTTTTCATTAAATATGCAGTTTTCCCTGACTAGAATACTCCTAACTATCTGCTCTGAATAATACTTACTAGTCCTTAACTTTTAGGTCTCTTTTTAATCATTACTTTAAAAAATTTTTTTAATTTTTTTCTTTTTTTGTTTCTTCTTTCTTGAAGTCTTCCATGGTTAATGGTAGGATCAGGTGCTCTTTGTATGTGCCCCATGCACCGTGAAACCTACAGACTTACTTGCACCACACCCTTACTATCCTTATTACCTCCTCTTGGAATCAAAGATCTGAACCTTTTATTGAAAGCCAACATTCTGTGATCTCAATCCTATCCTTTTGCCCTGTGTGTTTGCCTCTTCTTAATTCTGTGTCTCTAACCTCTACCAGTTTCTTTTCAATAGCATTCAGGCACGGTGAAGTCACTTTTATCTTACAGAAACACCACCAAAAACCTCTATCCTGTTTCCTTCTCTTGGAACGAAACTTGGCAAAGGAATTATCTTCTCCACAACCCTACCTCCTGGTCAGTTCTTAACCCATTGTAGTCTGATTTCTTTTCCTAGGAGTAGCAGTAAAAAAAGATCACCCATAATTTTTAAAGTCTTTATCTTGCCTTCTTAGTAACAGTTGACACAGTTGTGCTTTCCCACTTTCATAAAAAGCTTTCATCCTATTTTCTTTTCTTGCTACAGTGATACTTCAATTCTTTGGTTTCCCACTATATTATTCCCCCTTCTCATTATTTTTGACTCCTTTCTCTGTTATTTATGCAACAAAAATTTATTGAGCCATCAATATATGTCAGATACTGTTTGAATGATAGAGATACAATAGTGAATAAGACAGATGTAGTTTTTGATCAAGTGTGGCTTACCCTTACTTAAATATTTTCTGGGGTTTTACCTGGGGCTTTTTTCCCTTTTTTACTCCATAAGCACTCCAATGAGCAACATTGCCCACTCATGACCTCAATTATCATCAATATGCTCATGACTCCCACATTTACATTTTTGGCCCAGACCTCTCTCTTGAACTGTGGGACTGGCTACATTTGGCCATTTCCACCTTAATATCACATAATATCCTTTAAACACAACATGATAAAAAAGGCAACAGTTTTATATTTTACCTCTCCCACAGTCTTTTCCTGGGCTCCTTATCTCTGACAATGGTACTACCATACTACCATCTACCCAGTTATCTTTGGCTTCTCCTGCTTCCTTGTCTTCCTGCTCCATCACCCGGGTTGAAATACCTACATCTCAATTCCTGTAGCTACTGCTCTTGTCTGCTTCACCACCATCTCTCTCCTGGATTACTACCAGTCTCCCCTTGTCTTCCTGGCCTAGACTTGCCTGTCTTTATTACATTATCCATATTGCAGCTGTAGTGATCTTTATAAAAGGTAACTATGATGATGTCACATACCTGTCAAATACATTTAGGAAAAATTCGGTTGTTTCAGTATAACTTTATAAGGTTATAATCTAGTACCCTGCTATCCTGTGCAGCATTATCCTTTGCTACTCTTCTCCTGTGCACTCAACAAACCAGCCTTAATTTTCAAAGCAAATTTTAAAGTTCTTTTTTGCTTTGGAGTCTTATATGTTCTTAGCACCTAGAATGCTGCCTCCCTGCTTAGTACTCCTGCCAGATACCCTTTTTCCAATCCCTGTCCTGCTCATTCCTACTCATCCATCATATCCTAACTTTGACATCATTTTCTAGGGAAAGTCTTCTTAATAGCCCTCCCGTAGCCCCACATTTAATTTGCCTGTCTTTTAGAAAACAGAATATTCTCCCCAAAATATATTTATTTTACTGAAGAATTGTGAAATACATTTTAAATGTTGATGTTGTATTCTTATTTGGATAACTGAGTCTCTAGTTGTGGAATTCCTTAGTGTCTTTTTTTTTTTTTTTTTGGTAAGGCCCCCAGGGTGCCTTTTACTTGCCATTGTGGTTCAAAAGAAGAAAATATGAGATTAGGATTTGATGAATAGTTAAGAAGGGACAAATTATTGTGTCCGCTTCTTGTTCTTGTTAACAGCGCAGGAAATGTCAAGTTTTTATTTAGCTGTTATATGGAGGAACAGTGCTAGTGGGTCTCCTGATGTTTAAAAACTGATTTTTAAGGACTCAGTAGCATATTTGCCTGGTGAAAGTGGGTGGGGAGGAGGAAGGATCCAGCCAAAGATGATTGGCCTTCTCTGTAGAGCAAGATATTTCAAACTTTTGTTGTTGCTGCTGCTGTTGTTGAGACAGTGTCTCACTCTGTTGCCCAGGCTGGAGTGCAGTGGTGTGATCTTGGCTCACCACAACTTCTGCTTCCTGGATTCAAGCAACTCTGCTGCCTCAGCCTCCTGAGTAGCTGGGATTACAGGTGTGCACCATCACGCCCGGCTGATTTTTGTATTTTTAGTAGAGACGGGTTCGCCATGTTGGCCAGGCTGGTCTTAAATTCCTGACCTCAGGTGATCCGCCTGGCTCAGCCTCCCAAAGTGCTGGGATTACAGGTGTGAGCCACGATGCCTAGCCATGTTTCAGACTTTCTTGATACAACCCAGAGTAAGAAATATTATTTTATTTTGCATCATGACACAGTACACTAATACATATACATGTATAAAACTGAAATAGTTTAATGAACTTTTCTTATATTTACTATTTATGATGCACTCTGATATTTCTAATTCCATTTCTATTCTCTTCCTTTAAACCAAACCAAACTGATCACAATCCACTGGGTTGATTTCATGAGTCATGGATTACGACCCTGCCTACTGGGTTACAACCAGCAGTTTGGAAACAGTCCTGTAGAAGTAGCTGGTGACTTGAGGTCAGGTGCAGTGGCTCACACCTGTAATCCCAGCACTTTGGGAAGCTGAGGCGGGCGGATCACCTGAGGTCAGGAGTTTGAGACCAGCCTGGCCAACATGGTGAAACCCTGTGTCTACTAAAAATACAAAAATTAGCCAGGTATGGTGGCAGATCCCTGTAATCCCAGCTACTTGGAAGGCTAAGGCATGAGAATCTCTTGAACTCCGGAGGCGGAGGTCGTGGTGAGCCGAGATCGCACCACCACACTCTAACCTGGGTGAGAGAGCGAGACTCCGTCTCGAAAAAAAAAAGTAGTAGCTGATGACTTGAATCTATTTTCAAACTGACTAGTTCAACAAGCAGAATCATAGCCTAGTGGGTAGGCCATGTGCATGACTAAATGTTACTGACTGCTTGTTCTGTATGCAGCACTGGACCAGGAACTATACTTACTTTATATTCACCATGGTGTTGAATATTAGTCTTCCTGTTTTACATGGGGAAACTGAGGGTCAGAGGGGCATGTAACTTACTTACGGCCATATATATAGAAAAGGTCAGAACTAAGATTTGAACATATGCAAGTTAATCTTCTCGATGCCAAAACCCATGCATTTGCACCATATCAGTGAGTCTGCCAAGTAAGCAACACTGCAATATACATGCTAAATTTAGAAGGGAATTAGTGACATTTAGGTGTCTTGAAAATTTTATAGTGGAAACTAACAATAAAAAGCCCCATTAAATGTGAGTTGAGACAGGCATAAACATTGACAAACAGTTAAATAGTGATAGATTATATTGGCTTTCCAGAGAGCTTAAGTCTTCATGCCTCTGCTCATCCAAGAGGTAGAGGTAATATCCCTAAGGCTGAGATATATGGGGTTTTCTTGTTGGTAAGGTAAATGAAATGTTCAAAGGCTTTACTACTGCACCAGAGCAGATAATAAGGCAATTAGAACTGTTAAATTGATGAAACACCAGACTGGGATGAATTATATTATGAATTACAAAGAAACGAGATTTTACAGCAACTTTTGCGACTAAAGAGGAAGGATATATCTAAAATGAAGAGAAATTGATAGTTAAAGTGCTGTATTTATTCACCTGAAAAAGCCAACTTTTAAACGTTTTAGGGCCAGTTTCAGACTATATCAGCTTTGTAAATAAGTGGAAAAAATTATCAGTTTCTGCTGATAGTTTAATTTCCTCTATTAATAAGATGAATTTAAAATGTATTTCTTCCTTTCCATTTTTTGAGCTGCAACATACCCTGGGGATCATCTAGTCAAACCTCATTTTATAAAAGGATGAACCTGAGACAGGGAAATTAAGCAGCTTATTCAGTATTATATTATGAAGTAGTTGAGTTGGAACTAGAATCCAGATTACGTGACATGTCATTGGCTTAACTTTATTTGACCTTAGAGTGTTGATAAGTAACTTCTTATATAAGTTGATTTATGGAATACTGTACTTTCTTTAGAATTCCCACCACATAAAATAATCCCACTGCTAACACTTAAATAATGCACTGTTTGCCAAAGATAGCTGGAAAACAGTCACTAGAGAGAGGCAAGCCTTTCGTTTCAGTAAAGAGTAGGCTGCCTGCTTTTTTTTTTTTTTTTTAAACAAAAGCTTTGGTTCATAATTTCAGTCTGAAGATCCACAAACATTATCATGCACACTTAGAAGACAGACTTCTGGAATACTCTTGAGTAACGTGAGACTTAATATTTATTATGTCATAAACTTTTCAGGTGTCACTGTAATTCTTGGTTTACACAAACAGGAAAACTGTTCAATTGTAAGCTCTATCATCCTTTAGAAAACTTTTTGGGATGTTATTCTCCTATATTCCCTAAAGTCTTTTCTAGATTCCAGAAACAATGTATACATATATGCCTTTAGTTTAAGCAGGCACAACTAAGTTCTATTGTTTCAGTTACTGAATGTTAGATCTCTAATACCCATCATCTGTATGATTTGTAATGCAACTGGGCAGAATGACTGTTGAGTTACTATTTGTGCAAGCAATTCAATTGTAAAGCATTATATAGCTCTGTGTATCTATATAGTATCTATGTATCTTGATAGTATCTATATCAAGATACAATTATTTAGGTCAGAGTTATTTGGAGAAGTAATCTCTTTAAGACAATTAAAATTCCACTGATTGGTGAATTGAGAAAGACTTCCAGGAAGAGATGGTATTTGAGTTAGGTCTAGAGCAAGTAGTAAATATGAGGAGGTAGGGATAGGGAAGGGCAGTCATTTCCTCTTAGAAAAAGAAATAAGGTAAAAGTCTCCAGAGCTCATTTAGGAAATGACTAGGATATATTTGGGGGCATGGCATGGACATTGTGACAGGAATATAGAAAGTGTGAAATGTATACTGAGAAATACATACAGAGATTTTTTTAATGTCCTTCTTAGAAGTTTGGAATTCCATAAGGATTGTTGCTGTTTGATTATTTTTGGAAAGCAAGGGAATTCCAGTGAAAATTTGAAGGTAGCATTGTAGAGGAAAAGCAAGCAGTTGTTTCCTAGTCGTTTTTTTTTTTTTCCAGCTAGATTTTTTTTTTGTTTTTTTTTTTGAGACGGAGTCTCACTCTGTCACCCAGGCTGGAATACAGTGGTGCGATCTCGGCCCACTGCTACCTCCAACTCCCGGGTTCACCTTCATCAGTGATCTTAGCTAGATCATCTGGATAACTTGCTGTAGCTTCTACATCAGCACTTGTTGCTTCCCCTTGCACTTTGATGTTATGGAGATGTCTTCTTTTCTTAAACCTCAGGAACCAACCTCTGCTAGCTCACAGCTTTTCTTATGCTGCTACCTTACGTCTTTTAGCCTTCATGGAATTGCTGTGAGTTAAGGCCTTGCTCTGGATTCAGCTTTGGTTTAAGGCAGTATTGTGGCTGGTTTGATCTATCCAGAGAACTAAAACTTTCTCCGTATCAGCAAGAAGGCAGTTTTGCTTTATTATCATTCATGTGTTCACTGGAGGCTACTCTTAATTTCCTTCAAGAAGTTTTCCTTTGCATTTACAACTTGGTTAACTGTTTGGCACAAGAGACCCGGCTTTGGGCCTGTCTTGGCTTTCCACATGCCTTTCCCACTGAGCTTAATAATTTCTAACTCTTTTTTCCCCCTTGAGATAGAGTCTTGTTCTGTTGCCCAAGCTGGAGTGCAATAGCCCGATCTTGGCTCACTGCAACCTCTGCCTCCCAGGTTCAAGTGATTCTCCTGCCTCAGCCTCCTGAGTAGCTGGGATTACAGTCATGTGCCACGATGTCGGGATAATATTTGTATTTTTAGTAGAGACGGGGTTTTGCCACGTTGGCCAGGCTGGTCTTAAACTCCTGACCTCAGCAATCCACCCGCCTCAGCCTCCCAAAGTGCAGGGATTATTGGCATGAACCACTGTGCTTGGCCAATCATTTCTAACTTTTGATGTAAAGTTAGAAACATGTGATTTTTCCTTTCACTTCAATACTTAGAGGCCATTACAGAGTTATTAACTGACCTAATTTTAATATTGTGTCTCAGGGAGTAGAGAGGCCTGAAGAGAGGAAGAGAAATGGGAGAATAGTCAGTCAGTGGAGCAGTCAGAATAGACATTCATAGATTGAGTTTGCCATCTTATATAGGCACAGTTTGTTTGGGACCGTAAAACAATTACAGTAGTAACATAAAAGGTCAGTGATCACAAATTACTGTAAAATATATAATAATAGTGAACAAGGTTAAATATTGCAAGAATTACCAAAATGTAAGAGACACAAAGTGAGCACATACTTTTGGAAAAAAGGCACTGACAGACTTGTTTGACACACGATTACCACAAACCTTCAATTTCTTAAAAAGAAAAAATGAAAGAAAAAACCAAAAATCCAACATCAGCAAAGTGCAGTAAGATGAGGTAATGCCTGTGTATGATTTCATAGGACCCAGATACCCATTTGTTTATAGAGAAAATGTTTTAAGATTGAGAGAAATTCTGAAACTGGAAACCTGTAGTCACTCTGTAGAGAAGCTACAGCTCTAGAAATGTTTTCAGGAGTGTTTCAGATTACTTATTGGGAAGATATTTTCATTTTTTGATACCAGATAATGACATAAAAAATACCCTTAATACATTTTTTTTATTTCACTCCATCCATTAAGCAAAGCAATGTCCCAGAGAGATGTTAGTTTCCCCAAACGCCCAGGCTGTGGAGACTGGGATAGTGTAACTTGCACCCAAACTTATTTCCTTAACAGTTAGTAATGCTCACCCTGAATATTAAATCAGTGAAACTCTACTAGAAATTGCCTCTCATATCTTTTGGAATTTTCTTCTCTTAAACTGTTAACTCTTTCATTTT
The DNA here is from genome assembly GCF_007565055.1 of Rhinopithecus roxellana. Taxonomy (NCBI): domain Eukaryota; kingdom Metazoa; phylum Chordata; class Mammalia; order Primates; family Cercopithecidae; genus Rhinopithecus; species Rhinopithecus roxellana. The sequence goes on from NC_044551.1 coordinate 148,389,472, forward strand.
ACCATTAAATTAAAGTATTTTATTTTTTGGAAAGTCCTTATCTACATAAAACCTAGATGCCATAAAGATAAGATTGATAGGTGATTGTATAGATACTATAAAATAAAATTTTTCTAGGGAAATAGCAAAAATGGGGAAAAAGGAAGAAAAATCAACATGGAAATATAAATTACACACTGGGGAAAGTATTTACTATCTATACAACAGATAAAGGATAGAGATATGGAATATAGAGAGAGCTCTTACACATTAGTAAGAAAGAGATGAACACTGCAACATAAAAATGGGAAAGAATATAATCAGGAAATTCACTCGCAAAGAAAAAATAGGATTGGATGACACTTAAAATATTGATAGTAGCACTGTGTATTGGTATGGTTGTGAGCACTTTATAGGTATTAGACAATTTAATTTTCCCAAAAACTCATATGGTAGATACTATTATTATCCTTGCTTTACAGTTGAGGAAACTGAGGCACCATGAGGTTAAGTCACTGAACCAGTGGAACTAGGATTCAAATTTAGGCAGTTTAGCTCTAGACAGTCACTATACCTCATTAATAATCAAAGAAATGCAAATAAGCACGTGGTAATATTATTAGTCACCTATAAAATGGGCATAGATGAAAACACCAGTATTAAATGTTGGTGAGAGAAATGGCCTTGCGTCTCATTGTTGGTGAATATGTCAATTGATAGGACATTTTTAGAAGGCAATTTGTCAGTATATGTCACTAAGTAAAATGTGACCTCAAAATACCATGCTAAGATTTTCATCTAAAGGAAATTTGCATGCAAGGGCATACATGTATGTACAGTGATATTCATCTCAATTATTATTATAATGACAAAATGGAAATAAATGTTCAAAAGGAGGATATTGCTTAAAGTATGTCACGTGCAATCAATGAAACACTGTATTGTTATTAAAAATCTCAGATGAAGAGTTTTATGTATTAACATAGAAAAACTTCCATAACCTATTTCATAACCTATTTAGTGAGACTAGACCAAAATCACCATGAGAGAGAAGATAGTTGTTATTTTGTTAGTTGCCCACTGCTTGGCATATCACTAGCATTTGGTAAATATTGGATGGATGGGTGGGTGGATGGATGGATGTGAGAATATGATATAGTGGAAAGGTTCCAAGAATTGAAACTGGAAGATTTATGTTCTTGTGCCATCCTAGTAACAATAGATCACTTGAAGTCCTTTAAAATGCTGATGTTCCCATGTATTTCTAAAAAAAAAAAAATTTTTTTTTGAGCTTGCATTAGCATCTGTTTCAATTACTTAGGACTGCCATAACCAAATTACCACAAACTGGGTGGCATAAAGACAACTAAAATTTATTTTCACATTTCTAGAGGCTAGAAGTTCGAAATTAAGGTGTCAGCAGGGCCATTCTCCCTCCAGAGGCTTAGGGAAGAATCCTTTTTTGCCTCTTTGGCTTGAAATGGTTGGCAGCGATGTTTGGTATTCCTTGGTTTGCGGCAGCATAACTCCGATCTCTTTGTCTTCATGTGGCCTTCTACCTTTTGTGTCTTCCCTAATAAAGACACCAGTCCTTGGATTTTATGGCCTACCCCAATTCATTATGACCCCATCATACCTATATCTACAAAATCGAAATTTCCAAAGAAGATCACATTCTGAGATTCTGAGTTGACATGAATTTTGGGTAACATTGTTCAATCCAATACAACATCTAAGCTGAATGAGTCTTAAGCATAGAGTCTTTCAGAATATCCAAGCTTCAGAGCTTTCCTTTTTTAAAAAATCAAAAATTATTTCAGTTTAATCATTCTAACTGGAAACATTTATAAAACTTAGGGATACATTAAAATATCATCCAAGCAACTGAAAATTTAATCTCAGGATAAAATAAACTCAACACTTGATAACTCATAATAAAGAAACACAAAATATCTTAAAAAGAGAATGGGTCCTAGTCTTATATTACTAGACTATTAACTGATGTATTGTATTACCATTTTCACAAAGAGAATGTGTTAACTAATATGAAGGAAGATTGGTCAATAGTGGAATGACAGAATAAGGAAAATCACAGGGTAAATGTTTGCTTTGCCCATCTAAGTGCTGTCCAGGGGACAGGAATTCTGAGTGTACTTTTTATTATTTGTGAGATCATCCTGTCTCCTTCATGTAAATTTGTAGTTACTGAATGTTACTTTTTAACAATGGAACTTTTTTTCTGCCAAAAGCAATCTTACACAGATTCCAAGCATATAAAACAGTTAACAAAATCAAAGTGCCTCTGAGACACCTTCTTGAAATGCTTATGCTCTAGGAAAGACCAAAATCTAGTTATGAAGCATTCCGTTTATCTAATTCTCTTTTTTCTGGTTCCATGCTCACCAGTCAACTTTCTGGTAAGGCTGTAGTTTTTTATACAGGTCTGTCTATCATAAGAGAATGGGCTAGCTTAATGGAAAACACTTTTCTAGTGATGGTATTATGATTCTCTCTCTTGTTTTGTTTTTGTTTTTGTTTTTTGTTTGTTTTTAGATGGAATCTCACTCTGCCACCTAGTCTATAGTGCAGTGACATGATCTTGGCTCAGTGCAACCTCTGCCTCCCAGGTTCAAGCGATTCTCCTGCCTTAGCCTCCCCAGTAGTCGGGATTACAGGCGTGCACCACCATGCCCAGCTAATTTTTATGCTTTTAGTAGAGACGAGGTTTCACCACGTTGACCAGGCTAGTCTTGAACTCCGGACCTAAGGTGATCCACTCGCCTCGGCCTCCCAAAGTACTGGGATTACAGTCATGAGCCATAATTTTTAAATTGTATTTAAAAATACAATGCTCATTGTATTTTTAAAAATTGGCATTCGACTAGTATATATCAGCCTCATTAGTCAATGTTATTCTGCCCTTAAGTCATGAGTCCTTTTATGGTGGGCCCACAGATTTTGAGCCTGAGAACTAGAAACTTGTCTACAATTAATTGACCAAGGAAGGGAAAACTTTTCAATGAGGCCCTTGTGTCATTAGGCCCTTATGTCAGGTGTTCCAACCTGACGTAGTCTTTAGTTCCGTGAGTGTTAATTTTTTCTTATTTGAATCCCTGTTAAAATTTGCTTTGTTTTTAAGCAGAGAATTTGAACATCATTTGACTTTTTTTTAATACTCAAGTTTATTGCTGTCCTATATTATAAATAATGTGAACCTCCCACTATGTGCTCTACATGAAATGATCCTTGACTGCCGTGGTTTACATGGTTCTTTCCTTTCCCTAGTCAGATTTTTTATGATTGTTCCTTTTATCAGCTTGCTCTTTATAGTACTGGTTTCCCCTTTCCTCAGCTACTGGCTTAAAACACAAGAAACCAAATTTATAGAATCATACTTAAAGAAAGAATAACTCTTCTGAATGAGGACATGAAGATCTCTCTGTAAATCACATGTATAAGCTTTAGTGTAAATTTTGACCTCTATTTTAGCTCTTCTGAGGCCCTTTCTCGGGGGCTCTTTTTCTTAGTAATTCTGTTTCACTTAGGTAGAGGTGCCTACTACGTATATTTCAGATAGTAGATATTATGTTTGCAGTTTTGAAATGTATTATTCTAATAAAAATATTTATAATCTGTTGACTTATTCCATGTTTCTTTAGCATTTGCACTAGAAATATGGTCTTGATAGAAAAATAACTTTTACTAAAAATCTATCTTTGCTTCTGAGGAGGGAATGAACTCTTTTTTTTTTTTTTTTTTTGAAGTGCTTTGTTTGCACTACTTTATTTACTCCTCACAAGAAACGAATACTATTTTTATACCCATTTTACAGACAAAGTCATTGCAGGGTACAGAATTGTAAGCCTGAAAATTCCTTGCTCAGTAATTTTTCTTTCACATTTTTCTCCAAAATCTTAAAAGTAGAAGCTTGACCTGATTAACTGTACCTGCCTCTACTCTTAGCTTTACTTATACTATCAGCAT
>NC_044551.1:149057165-149071857 GCF_007565055.1 Rhinopithecus roxellana
CTCCTTTCAGTTCTATAAATTTTTGCTGCACATATTTTGCAGCTCTGTTGTTTGGTGCATACACATTTGGATGCATGTATGTATATTTATAATCCTTTTATTATTATATAATGACTCTCTGCCTAGTACTTTTCTTGCACTAAATCTACTTTAACTGTATTAATATAGCCACTCCTACTTCCTTTATTAGTGTTTGTGTGATATATATATTTAAATCTTTTTACTTTCAACCTGCCTGTGTGATTATATTGATGTGAGTTTCTGTTAATAGCATATGGTTGAGTCATGGTTTTTAAGCCACTCTTCCAGTTTCTGACTTTTAATTTTGTTTTTGGCCATTTATATTTAATGTAATTACTGACATAGGGCTTATGTTTTATTTATTATTTTTCTATTTCTGTTTGTCCTATTTTTTTGTTTCTTTGTTTTCTTTTTAAAAACTTTCTTTAGGCATTTGGATGCATTTTAGAATTTCTTTGATTAATTTATGTAGTGTTTTTGAGTAAACTGTTTTGTACAGTTTTTTTTAAAAAAATAGGTGGTTGCTCTATATATTACATTATACATACATAACTTTAAAAACTATGATTGGTCGTTTTATCACTCCGGTGAGATGTAGAAACCTTACTTCCTTGCATTACTCCCTCTCCTGTTTATAATCAATTATTTTAATATTTCTTGTACATTCATCTGGGACCACATCAGAGAATGTTGTAACTTTTTTCTACAATTTAAACATAATTTAGAAGACTAAGAGGAGAAAGAAATGTTATTATATTTATTCATATTTTGCTCACCTTATTCTTTCGTTCTTGTGATGTTCCAAAATTTCTTTTTGTTTTTTGAGATGGAGTCTCACACTGTTGCCCAGGCTGGAGTGCAGTGTTGCAATCTCCGCTCACTGCAGCCTCTGCTCCAGGTTCAAGTGATTTCCTGCCTCACCCTCCTAGTAGCTGGGTTTACAGGCGCCCGCCACCACGCCCAGCTAAGTTTTTGCATTTTTTTTTTTTTTTGAGATGGAGTCTCCCTGTTGCCCAGGCTGGGAGTGCGTGGCCAGATCTCAGCTCACTGCAAGCTTCGCCTCCGGGTTTATGCCATTCTCCTGCCTCAGCCACCCGAGTAGCTGGGACTACAGGCGCCCGCCACCTCGCCCGGCTAGTTTTTTGTATTTTTTTGTAGAGACGGGATTTCACCGTGTTAGCCAGGATGGTCTCGATCTTCTGACCTCGTGATCCGCCCATCTCGGCCTCCCAAAGTGCTGGGATTACAGGCTTGAGTCACCGCGCCCGGCCCCGACTAAGTTTTTGTATTTTTAGTAGAGATGGGGTTTCACCTTGTTGGCCAGGGTGGTCTCGAATTCCTGAGCTCATGATTCACCCGCCTCGGCCTTCCAAAGTGCTGGATTACAGGCGTAAGCCACCACAGCCAGCTCCCCCAAAATTTCGTGTTTAAATTGCTTTTATGTTTAGAGAATCTACTTTAGTCATTCTTTTAGGGTAGTCTGCTGGTGACTAATTTTTCAGGTTTTCATCATCTGAAAGTGTCTTGATTTCCCCTTAACTCCTGAAGGATAGTTTTTACTGGATATTTAGGATTCTGGTTGACAATTCTTTTCTTTCAGCACTTGAAAATTTGCCACTTCCTGTAGCCTCCATGGTTTCTGATGATAAATCCACTGGTTTTCCCTTATAGGAAAAGTGATGTTTTCCTCTCACAGTTTAAAAATTTTTTTTCTTTGTCTTTACTTTTTTGAAGTTTGACTATGATGTGTTTCGATATGCATTTCTTTGGGTTTGGCCTGTTTAGAATCACTCATCTTCTTGAATCTGTAAATGTATGTGTTTTGCCAAATTTGGGAAGTTTTCAGCTATTGTTTCTTTGAGTATTCACTCATAGAGCCTCACCCTTTTTCTTCTCTCCTGGAATTATGATAACAGGAGTTAGATCTTTTGTTTTAGTCCCACAGATCTTGAAGCTCTGTTTTTTTTTTTTTTTCTTTCAGTTTATTTTCTCTCTGTTGTTCAGATTGAGTAATTTCTATTTATATCTTCCAGTTTACCAATTCTTTCCTTTCCCCATTCTGTTGTTGAGCCCATCTCTTGCATTTTTAAAAATTTTGGCTATTTTTTTCAGTTCTAAATTTTCCATTTGGCTGTTTATAGCTTCTGTTTTTTTGCTCAGATTTTCTGCTTTCATTTGTTTCAAGTGTGTTTGTAATTGCTTACCAAAGCATTTTTGTGATGGCTGCTTAAAAATGTTTGCCACATAATTCTAATGTGTCTGTCATCTTAATGTTGGCATCCATTGCTTGCCTTTTTTCTTTCAGGTTGAGATCTTTCTGGTTCTTGATATGAGTGATATTTTTATTGAAACTTGGATATTTTGGGTATTATGTTATGAATCTTATTTAAATGATCTGTTTTAGCTGGGTTATTCTGACATTACTCCAGCTGGGGAAGGGTGAGCAATATCTTGTTACTGCGATGCGGAGATAAAGGTTCCCAATCTCTGTTGACATCTGAGGCAGTGGGTTCTCCTTTTACCACTCGATGGGAGTGGGAGTTCTGGTTTCCCATTAGACTCCCCTGATATCACCCTAGGAAGCATAGGGGTGTCTTATTATTGCTCCTCATCTGGCCTCCACTGACAGTGTGGGGTTGGGGAAAGTCTTAACTCTTCACTAGGCTTTTCCTGGAACTACCTCAGTGGGGTGGGAAAGAGGTATCTCCTTCTGCCAGGTGTCCAGGCTCCTCTCAGAGTCTCCAGTGGGGTTCATTACCTCCTGGTGGGATGACATTTCCAACTCTCTACTATATGTTCTCTGACAACACCCTGGCAGGAGGATTGGCCCCCTGCCGTCCCCCACATTACATCCTGGTGAGGGTGAAAGTCTAGGTTTGCCACTCAGCCCTTGCCAGTATGGGTTATGGTGAGTCAGTTTTTTTCTATGGTATTTAGCTGGAGTACAGAGGTTACCTTCTAAACATTTCTGCTTTGCAAGACTGCTCCTTTCCTGGTCTTTTGCCCGGAGAGAGCATTCTTTTCAAAAATTTGTCTGTGCTTGTTGCTGTTTTTAGGCTGCCAGCTTCTCTAGTACCTGGCCTGGGATATGTGAGGCAAAACTAAAACTCAGGAAACTTACAGCAGTGTTGTTCTTTGGGTCCCAAGTTTCCTAGCTTCTTCACTCCACATTTCACAGTCTTTTTATTGATTTATTTATTCTTTTTAAATAACACCTAGAGGTTTTAGTTGTACCACCAGTGACTTTTTATAAGTTCGAATCTTTGTGTGCCTTCCTCTGTTTAAGTTCCACTTTTCTTTTATTTCTTAGCGGAAGCATTGCTTCTTCTGGCATGCTCATTCTGAGCCTGCACACGAGTCTGGGTCCCCTGTTATGCTCCCCCCTAGCACCCTATACTTCTTCTTATAATAACTGTTCAGAGCCTGTCTCATCTGTTTGCCTGTAAACTCCTTGAGGGCAAGAACTGGTCCCAGCTTGAATAAATGAGTGACACCTTCATTTGTAAAGTAAGACAATTGAAATAGATGAATTCAAAGTCTCTGTCTCTCTTTCTCTCCTCTTTTCCTTCTCTCTTTCTTTTATGTGTTCCTCTCTCCCATGTATCCTCTCTCAATTCTCTTCTTTTTCTCCACCACCCTCTAAATAATTCCCCAAATAAAATTGTTCCTGAAGTCTTCTCCTGCGCTTTGACAACATTAGATTTTATCATGAAAAGCAACATTGAAATTTTGATTCTCTGTTAGATGAATAAAGACATCTAATTATGGTTTTATGTTGCACTTATTTGAATACTAGGAATGTTTATTCATCTTGTCCACAACGATTGAGCATCTTCTATGTGCCAAGCTCTCTGGGTTCACAAAACAAAGTCTTCCCATGAAGCTGATGAAGTTTTTCATCTATTTATTGATCATTTACATATTTTTTTGTGAATTACCCTCCACATCAGTTGTTCATTTATCTGCTGCCCTCTGCCCCTTTACAGAGCTTAACAAATATTTTGCTCAGAAGTATGGAAGGTGAAAAATTTTAAAAATTCTCTCCACTATTCAGTTAGCATGTATTCTGGCTCACCAGATAGATCATAGAGTCAAACAAAAACCTCTTCATCAAAGAATAAGTCTGAATAGTATACTCATTATCACTAATTTTATATAATCTTAAGTAATTCAAATTTGAATTCAAATAGTCACTTGAGGCTAGTAGTCACTGTCTTAGATAGAGCTGTGTGTTCTTGGGCAAGTTACTTATTCTCTGTGAGTCTTTGATTCCTCATCATTCTGACGATGAGGAATCAATACGACTAGATGACAAATTAAATGCAAAGAACTCGATTAAAACATTAAAGAGCACAAAGGCCAAAGGCTTGTGATTTTTGGCACTTTATTTTTATAACAAATGTGTGGTCCCACTGTATATCAACAGTTAAATACTATACATTGCAAGAGGGAATTGAAGAGCTGGATTTAATGAAACCATTTTAACAAGAACCAGTTGCAGTGTTAGGTTGCAATTGCAAAGGAACCTGCCCAGACTTTAATTTATCATCTTGTTATATTTTATATGGTGCTCAATTTGCATTTCCCAGATGTCAGAGGCAGTGATGAGAGGTCCTGGGTGACAAACCTTTAATATCAGCAAGTTTTTAAACAAAACCTGGTATTTCTCTGATGAACTAAAATTCTACTCACTTCAGAGAGAACGCCGAGTAAGACTGTTTTAGTCTCACAGTGTGGTGGGTCATGCTGATCATCCGTTTCACTTATTTCACATGTAATTGCAATCCCTTACATCTGTAAAGGGTGCTTTAGATGATAAAGCACTTCCACATGCCTTATCTCATTTAATCCCTGAAGCAACCGTGTGAAGATGGTAGCAGGTGATTTAAGATGAAGAATCAAAGGCTCGCAAGTGGATAAGTGACTTATCCAGGAGCACACAGGTACTAAGTGGCTAAAGAGGCATCACTGCATGGCCACATATTTATCACGCCTTAAATGTAAATGCATAGTAATGTCACGCAATGCTAAATACACCAAAGATAAATGTCTTTATACTTCTTTTTCTTTTTTTTTCCAGTCATGAAATATCTGTATACCTCTTGATTTATGCTTCCTTATCACAAACTATGTTCTTTACACTATGTCATGTCATTGTTACAAATCTTATTTTTCCTCTTTCTCTGAGGTGGAGTAAACTATGTTATGACTCCCTTGATGTGTTTCTGAGTGTGTATAAAAACGCATCTTTGTAAAAGCCCTTTATTAAACTCTCCCCCTCAATTAACCAGTATGGCTATTCTATTTCTTGCTGTGATCTTGACTACTACAGTGTTGGAGTTAAGATGAATTAGACTAATTGTAGGTTTTTTTTTTTTTGAGACGGAGTCTCCCTCTGTCGCCCAGGCTAGAGTGCAGTGGCTGGATCTCAGCTCATTGCAAGCTCCGCCTCCTGGGTTCCCGCCATTCTCCTGCCTCAGCCTCCCGAGTAGCTGGGACTACAGCCGCCCGCCACCTCGCCCGGCTAGTTTTTTATATTTTTTAGTAGAGACGGGGTTTCACCGTGTTAGCCAGGATGGTCTCAATCTCCTGAACTCGTGATCCACCCATCTCGGCCTCCCAAAGTGCTGAGATTACAGGCTTGAGCCACCGCACCTGGCCTTTTTTTTTTTTTTTTTTTTTGAGATGGAGTCTCACACTGTCCCGGGGCTGGAGTGCAATGTGCAATCTCAACTCACTGCAACCTCTGCCTCCTGGGTTCAAGCAGTTCTCCCGCTTCAGCCTCCTGAATAGCTGGGATTACAGGTGCCCACCACCATGCCTGGCTAACTTTTTGTATTTTTAGTAGAGATGGAGGTTTCACCGTGTTGGCCAGGCTGGTCTTGAACTCCTGACTTCGTGATCTGCCTGCCTCAGCCTCCCAAAGTGCTGGGATTACAGGCATGAGCCACTGCGCCCGGCTGTAGCTTTTTATCTGTGAAATGAAACATTTCCGTTAGCATCTGGGACATAGAGAAACTCAAGTTCAGCAGGAGCCTTAAAAGCCTAAACTTTCCCATTAGTGGATCATAGTTCACGTGTTCCTTAGTCAGTCTGCCATTTACTATGTGGTGAGACAAGTTATTTAATCACTCTGAATTTAAGTTTCCTCATTGGTAAAATATAATTGATAATGGTATCTATTTATAGAGTCATTGTAAAAATAATTAGCATAGTCCCTGGCAGGTAGTGACTCAATAAAAGTTAGCCATGAAAATAAATGATCTTTTTCTGGATTAAGAGATTGGCTGGCTGGATTAGTGAGTAATCTCAATTTTTTCATAAAACATGATAATTAATGCCCACAGCATCCTGAATAATCACTGCTAGTACACTTCACTTATTCATTGGTAGACTTCTGGTCTCAAAAGTTGAGTTATATGTTGCCCAAGGATAATTTGCATTAATTCCCAAACCAGTTTATGCTCGTTGCATTTATAATCATTTGATTTAATCACCTATTATGTAAACTGGTACACTAGTTTCCTGTTGCTGCTTTAACAAAGCACCACAAACTTAGTGGCTTAAAACAACACAAATGTTATATCTTACTGAAGTCCTGGAGTCTGAAATGGGCTTCACTGGATTGAAATCGAGTTGTTGAGCCGTGTGCAGTGGCTCATACCTGTGGTCCCAGCTACTCAGGAGGCTGAGGTGCGAGGATTGCTTCAGCCTAGGAGTTCAAGGCTGCAGTGAGTTATGTTCATGCTACTGCACTCCAGCCTGGGTGATAGAGTGAGACTCCATCTTTAAAAAAATTTTAAAAACTCAAGATGGTTGGGAGGGATGCATTCTTCCAGAAGCTCTAAGGGAGATAGATCTGTCCCCTTTCTTTTTTCAACTTCAAGAGGCCACCTGCATTTCTTGGCTTGTCGCTGGCCCCTACCTCCATCTTCAGTCCTTCCCAATAGCATCTTTAAATTACACTCTGGCTCTCCACTTCTCTTTTATAAGGGCCCCTGTGATAGGGCCTGCTGGATAATCTAGCATAGTATCTTCACGTTAAGATTCCCAACTTCATTATAACTGAGAAGTCTCTTCTGCCATGTGAGGTAACAGGCTCACAGGTTCCAAGGATTAGGGCATGGACATCTTTCGGGAACCATGATTCTGCTCACCACAACTGGTGACATTTGAGAGGAGAGAGAGGATGTTTTTATGAACTCTACTTTCTTGCTTTTGAAAAACTCATTAAGTTAAATTGAAAAAAAAATTGCCTTTGAGTTAGATGTGGGCTAAGTATAAAATTTTGGGACACTTGTGAAAATCTAGAAGGATTCTGTACTCAGATTGCTTCAGAAATATGTTTATGTTCTTGCTTCATCTAGAGAAACAAATGATAAATCAGAAGGTGCAGTATGGTTTTGATTTATGGAAGGAAGATAATGCAAAGTAATATGAGTACTGTTTTTTAAAGCTTTTCCACTTTAAGATAAAATTATTCACTTTCTCAGTTAACCAGCCAACTGCCAATCTTAACTGTGCAGATTTTATATTATTTAATCCAACCCACACCCATTCCCATCCCTTTTGTTTCTGAGGCTAGAGAATAGATTTATGTTGGTGATTCTTCAGATGTTAGTTGCAGTCTTGGATTCCACTGAGACTTTTTTTTTCTTTTTGAGACAAGGTCTCACTCTGTCTTCCAGGTTGGACTGCAGGGGCATGATCACAGCTCACTGCAGCCTTGACCTTCTGGGCTCAAGTGATCCTCCCACCTCAGCCTCCCGAGTAGTGAGTACCTGAAACTACAGGTGTATGCCACCACATACAGCTGTTTTTTTCTTTTCCTTCCTTCCTTCCTTCCTTCCTTCCTTCCTCCTCCTCCCTCCCTCCCTCCCTCCCTCCTCCTCCCTCCTTTCTTTCTTTCTTTCTTTCTTTCTTTCTTCTTTCTTTCTTCTTTCTTTCTTCTTTCTTTCTTTCTTTCTTTTTTCTTTCTTTCTTTCTTTCTTTCTTTCTTTCGCTAGAGACAGGGTCTGACTATGTTGCCAGGCTGACCTCAAACTCCTGGGCTCAACCAATCTTCCACTGAGAATTTGATGACAGCTAAGACTGACTTTGAAAAACACCTATACAAATAATGTGTTCCTTTATTTTTAGTGTCTTGGATAATGAAGAGTTGAGTTACTATTCTCTTTAATTCTTGGTGCACTATCACTTTTAGTCTGTGTAAAACTACCCTTGTATTTATTATATTTTAATCTTCACTTCCCATCCCCGTTTCCACTCCTACCCCTATACTATCCTCCCCATAGATACCCACTATTTTATTTAATACTTGCTCTTGGGTAGTTATATATCATTGAAAGACAAGTAGTATTGTTTTGCATACTCAACATTTCATCTACAATTTTGGCAGTTTTATGCATCTCTGAAGGTTTTTTTGGATACTAGAGGATCTATAGGCCTCAGGTCAAGAAACTGCCATAAATCTGAATTATCCAGTACAGTGAATGTCAGGCTTATGTGACTATTTAGATTCAAATTAAAATTACTTCATTATATCCAATTAAAATTTTGGTTTCTAGGTCTGCCACATTTCAAGTGCTCAGTAGTTGTACATGTCTAGTGGCACATCTGTGCAGGACAGTGCAGATATAGAACATGTCCATCAATGTGGAAAGTTCTATTGGATAACAACATGCTAGTGACCTATATGAACTCTTCCACCTCTAGCACTAAGAATTAGTTTTGGTTGGAAAACTTTTCTCTACCTGGCATGCCTTTGTACATGCATGGAGTAACTCATTTTTCAAAAGTGTGTTAGGGAGTCTCTGATAAAGTGGATGGGAGACAGGCTCAGGACATGAAAACTGTAAGCAGTGGTTCTGGATACAGCAAGATAAAGGACTGCAAAATGTGTTCCTAATCAGTTGCTCTCTGGAGGAATTCTACAGTGACATAAACTGTAATCCAGGAGGCCACAAGTATAATCCTGAAAATTTAAATAAAACACTTCAGATTTTGAGCACCTATTTATTTATAGCTACCTTTAGTGATAGTGTTATTATTGTAATTATTGTAACCATTGTCAAAGAATGTCCAGACTGGTATGCAGGTATAGCCCATTACCAGGAGGAAAATACAGAAGGTGATATATAACAGCTTTTTACTTTCCTCATTGAACTATCCTTCAGTCTACATAAAGTCTACTCTAGGAGATAATTCAGAGGCTTCTGCTGTCTTTAATCTCCTTTTCTCCCTTCCACTCCTGAGGGTTCAGATTTCCCCCTGGAATCAGGGACATGAAGTCCTCTATTCTGGTCTCTGCTGAGAGGGAAAGGTAGATCTTTATGGCTTGTGCCTCCTTTTACAGAAAGAGGCAGAGGTATTTCTGATTCATCATAATGGAGACACGAACTCTTTTCTTTGCTAAATTTGACAACTTCTCATAGCATAATTTCAACAGTAGTGAGAGGTAGAAGGAACAAAGTATAGTGAGGAAGAGAGAAATGATCTGCCAGGTTGTAATTAACCTCATTTTACTAATGAAGACAGTAAGGCTAAAAATGGTTCAATGTCATGCCTCAGATTATTCAGACAGTAAGTGTTTGGCTCCAAATCCAGTGTTCTTTCCCATGTCGTACTCTTTAACAATTTGGAATGAAGAGTTTCACAGCGTTCAGACCACTTTGATGGGTGAATACCTCTCTGACACATTGGACTTACTGGATTCCCTGTCAGTATGCATCTTAATCACTCTGCATTTTAGGAATGGAGCAGGATTATGGCTGAGAATAGGAGCCAATATTAACATTTGCCTTGGTCGATAGACCAATTTTGGTCAGGAGTGCTTTCTCTTACAGACTGAGACTATATATTGGTTTTAGGGTGAGGGGGCTTATCAGAAGCTTGCAATGTTCCTATTTGAGGGAGAAGTTTTATGGTGGGGTTGGAATGTCTGGGAGGAGGGGAGTTTACCTTGGGACAGGCATCTTTCTGGCCAGAGGGGTGTCACCTCGAGACTGGCATCTTCCCAGCTGGAGTAGGGTTATCTCGGGACTAGCATGTCTCTGGTCGGGGAGGAGTTTGGAATGTTTCTGGTTAGAGATGTTATTTGTGGTTTATGGTCATGCTGACCTTAGTCATTAGACTGATGCCCTTTGGATTTAGGCAGTTTTTTTAATTAAGGTGAACTTTAGAATGAGGGGCTTGTCCAAGATGGCGATGCTCCTGCTCTGTCAAAACAAAGTTGCAATGTGATATGATATGATGTGGATGCTGAGTAGTTATCTAGGCTCACTCACAGGTAAGAAACTTGCTTTTGTACTTCTTCCAACCAGCCTCATCCTCATTAACATGGGTGATTAAAATTTATGCCTCAGCAAAATTACAAATGACTCCCAGTTATGGATCTTCATGCCATACATGAATAGTCAAAATCACCTTAGTTTGGCATTTTGAGCGTGTGCTAGTTATTAGTGCTGCTCATTAAATATTACCTGCTTTCTATGTTATGGGCATGGGGTAGAATTACACTTTTCTTCCCTTCTTTTAAATTGGGCATGGCTATGAGAATTACTTTGGCCAGTGTGTTGGGAGAAAAGCTGAGTGTTGGGAGAAGCTCAGGCAGGGCTTGCATGTCTGACATAATGTAAAAGAGTCTTGGAAGATGTCTGGGGTCCAGGTTCTAAAACCCCTCATGGCCTTTGGAACACTAAGCTCTGTGCTAAAGGGTGGAAGCCTACCCTGATGCACCATAATATAAGCCCAGGGCATAAAACCCCTTGTGGCTCTGGAATGTGTCTAGACTTGCTGGCTCCTTGCTTCTAGCCCTCCCAGGCTCCTAGAGCTTGAATGTGTCTTAGAATTGTCCATATACATGCAAAACCATCACAGCTGTAAATGATGTGCTTAATGCAATGTTCCCTTTCAACCCCACAGTCTCACCACCTGTTTCTTTGATCACCAATAAACAGTCTGGGCTTCCAGAGCTTGGGGCCTTCACAGCTCCATACTCACGTTGGCCCCATGGACCCACTTTATCTCTCAAACTGTCTTTTTTCATTCGTTTGACTCCACCAGACTTCATTTCCCACACGACCTGGTGTTGGGTCTGATCACCCCAACTTTCCTGGCTGCCCAATGTGGGGTGACAAAGACCCAGGTGAAGGAATGCTAGAGCGTGTAAAAGTGGAGGATGCATCATCAAAGGACACCCAAGGACAACCGAAAGAAGCTCAGCGGGAAAGCTGAGCGCTCAGAAGAACCAGGGTAACAATGGGACAAAGTGAAAGCAAACATTCTGCTTACTTGAATTTCTTAAGGCATTTATTACGTAGAGGGTGAGGCATGGGGTATAAGACCCAGTGGAATCTGAGACTTGTTTATTCAGAGGGCCCCCTTTAGAGAAAAGGAAGACAAAGTGAGGACTTAGAAGGAACCTTGGCAAGTAAAGTCATCTTGAAGCTTCAGTTTCATGGTTAACCTGCCTCTGCTAGAGAAAAACAGATTTAATGAGCACAGAGGCATGATATGGGCTGAATGTAAAGAAATTTGGACTCAAGGCCCCAAGGAGGTATTTGTTTGAGTTGTGGAATATGCTTGATTTTGGTATGTTAGCAATTTTCACAGCATCATTCATTGCAAGAGTCAGGGCATTCTGGTATGCTTCCAAAACCCAGAGCATCATTGATGCAAATGATACTTCAAAGGACTTGACAAAAGTAACATTGGGAGATAATGTGAAATACTACAATTTGGCCAGGAGGGAGTGGGGGACCCCTCTGATCCTTGGATGGTGTCTGAAGGTCTTTGTGCAGTTGCTGTGGTTTTGAGTTTCCTGGGATAGCTTGTATTTTGTTGGCATATGAAAGCTTTGGACCTCTGCAGATATCACTTGGGGAAGCAGTCAAAGACGTCTTCACTTTCATGGTCATATTCATTATGGTGTTTGTGGCCTTTATGATTGGAACATTCAACCTCTACTCCTCTATTACATTGGTGCAAAACAAAATGAAGACTTCACAACAGTTGAAGAGAATTTTAAGACACTGTTCTGGGCTACATTTAGACTTTCTGAAGTGAAATCAGTAGTCATCAACTATAACCACAAATTCATTGAAAACATTGGTTATGTTCGTTATAAAGTCTATAATGGTACAGTGGTCATTGTTTTGCTAAATATGTTAATTGCCATAATCAACAATTCATTCTCGGAAATTGAGGATGACGCTGATGTGGAGTGGAAATTTGCAAGGGCCAAACTCTGGTTTTCCTGCTTTGGGGAGGGGAGAGCACTTCCTGTTCCCTTCAATCTGGTGCTGGGCCAGGGTCCCTGTTTTGTCTCTTGCTGAAGCTTAAAGGGTGGATTTCTGAGCTCTACCTAGGGCCATAAAAAGGTTTCCAGGAAGATGAAGAGATAAGTAAGTAGAGATAGAGATAAATATAGATAGAGATAGAGATAGGTAGTAAAAGGCAGGGACTTGCAGGAACTCACAGGACAGACAGGGACAGGTAGGGACAGATGAAGACTAGCAATATAAGGTCAGCACCCTAAAGAGTTACTGGTCAGTGCCCTAAAGAGGTACAAAAGTAGAGACTAGCAAAGACTAGCAGAGATTTGCAGGGACAGACAGGAATATTCTGAATTATGGAAATCAGCTGTGGCTCAAAGTGCAGTCAAAATCTGAGAGGGCAAATATGAAACGAATAGAGGGGAGGGAGGTAAGGATAAAAATGCTCTTTCTTTTCTCTCCAGTGGGACCTTTTGGATTCAAAGTTGTGCTAGCAATAGGAAATGTTACTCTTGTATTTGTAAATACACGCTTTATTACATGCCCCGAATGTTGCCTGTTTACCTGCATTAATTCAACCTTTGATAAAAATCAACCTATCTTGATAATTAAAGCCAGGGAAGGAGTTTGGATCCCTGTGTCTCTAAATAGGCCATGGGAGACATCACCATCTATTTATATTGTAACTGAGATCCTTAAAAAACTCTTATCCTGTTCCAAAAGATTGATAGTTGAAGGCCATTGGAGGCTCTACATTTGTGAATTTTGTTCTGGTGGTTGTGTGCTTATGCTGTCTCCTTTTAGACTGCAGATGCAGAACCCGCCTCTGAAGAGGAAGCCACCTCTGAAGAGAAAGCCACCGTCAAGAACAAGCAATGATAGCTGTGGCAGTTTTACAAAAAAGAAAAGGGGGGCATGTTGGGAGAAAAGCTGAGTGTTAGGAGAAGCTGAGGCAGACATATGCATGTCTGACATGATGTAAAGGAGTCTTGGAACGTGTCTGGGGTTCAGGGTCTAAAACCCCTCGTGGCCTTTGGAACACCTAGCTCTGTGCTAAAGGGTGGAAGGCTACCCTGATGCACCATAATCTAAGCCCAGGGCATAAAACCCCTCGTGGATTGGATAGAATCCAGGGCTCAGGGAATGAAACTCCTCATGGCTCTGGAATGTGTCTTAGACTTGCTAGCTTCCTGCTTCCAGCCCTCCCAGGCTCCTAGATTGATTGTGTCTTAGAATTGGCCATATACTTGGTAAGCCATCACAGCTGTAAATCATGTGCTTAATGCAGCACTCTCTTTCAACCCCACATTCTTACCACCTGTTTTTTTTGTTTGATCACCAATAAATAGTCTGGGCTTCCAGACCTTAGGGCCTTCATAGCCTCCATACTCGCGTTGGCCCCCTGCACCCACTTTATCTCTCAAACTATCTTTTCTTATTCCTTTGACTCTGCCAGACTTTGTTGTCCCCATGATCTGGTGTTAGGTCTGATCACCTCAACACACTGAAATGTTGTAATTTACTTCCAGACAGAAGCTTCAAGAGCTAGTGGACAATTTGTGTGGGCAGACTAAGCTCCCACAGTTAGAGTGAAAGTTCTAAGTGTGAAAAGTTAATAGACATGTTACAGAGGCTTAAGGTGGAAAGGTGTCAGTGTAAAAAGCTACAGCTGATGTCAGAACTGGGCTGAGGTAACTGATGCAGGGCAATTCCTATTTAATCTACATAATTGTGTATCCATCATATTTTGCCTATCCATTCTTCTGAGATAGGCACCTTGGTGGGCTCCAGCTTCCTGCTCCTGGTCCTAAATGTAGTGCTGGTGAACACACTTGTACATATTTGCCTGTCTGTCTACATATCTATCTATCCATCCATCTGTTAATCATCCATTTATCCATCCATTCATCTGTCTCCAGGAATGAAATTGCTAATAGGTGTTGGCCAAGACAGACTTAATGTTCTTCTCAGCTTGACTAAAACTTAGACTGATTTCTCCCTGACTATAGATCCCTGACCTCCTTTTGCTTAGAGCATTTACTTGAGAAAATATGCCACTGTAAATTCTTTTTCTTTCTTTCTCTTTCTCTTCCTTCCTTCCTTCCTTCCTTCCTTCCTTCCTTTCCTTCCTTCCTTCCAGGAAGGAGAGGGAAGGAAGGAAGGAGGGAAGGAAGGACGGAAGGAAAATAGAAATAAAGAAAGAAGAAGCTCCCTCCCCTCCCCCCTCCCTCCTCCTTCCTTCCTTCCTTCCTTCCTTCCTTCCTTCCTTCCTTCCTTCCTTCTTTCTCTCTCTTTCTCCTTCCTTCCTTCCTCCCTCTTTTTTTCTTTCCTTATTTCTTCTTTCCTTCTCTCTCTCTCTTTCTCTCTTTTCTGAGATAGTGTCTTGCTCTGTCACC